>NW_027325750.1:0-12500 GCF_048418805.1 Vulpes vulpes
AAATGAAATCGATGAAGGGGTGCGTGACTGCTGGCTGGCACTGTCGGGGGAGTGTGGGACTCTATATTTCTCGGTTGCGAGGATGAGCCCTAACCTGGGTGTAAACATCGCATACACCTAAAATCTTCTGGAAAAAAAAAATTAAAAGAAAAAAAGAAAAAGAAAAAGGTGGGCAGCCCGGGTGGCTCGGCGGTTGAGCGCCGCCTTCAGCCCGGGGCCTGATCCTGGAGGCCCGGCATCAGAGTCCCACGTCGGGTTCCAAGCATGGAGCCTGCTTCTCCCTCTGCCTGTGTGTCCGACTCTCTCACTCACTGTGTCTCAGGAGAAAATAAACAGAATCTTTACAAAAAGGAAAAAAAAAAAAGTTGTGTTGTTTTGTTTTGTTTTGTTTTGTTTTGTTTTGTTTCGATCGGATCGATCGATCACTAAAAGGCAACCTGCCAAAACTGACGATGAGAAAACGGAAGAAAACCTTCCTGGTTCCCACAGAGTTCAAGCCCTACAGCCTTGCCCGTACCAAGATCAGAGAATAAACTGTCCACTCTCTACGGCGTCCCTCCTCCCGAGGACGCCCCAGCTCCTTATGGAGCATGCACACGCACGTGCACGCGCACGCAGAAAAGCGGGGCGAACCGAACCAGACCCTAGAGAACCCTGCAGCGAAGGTTGAGCACACGACACACACACACACACACACACACACACACACACACACACGCACACACACCCCCCGCCAGCCACAGGAAACTCTGGCAGGCTACCCCTGGGCTGCTTAGGGGGCCTATACTTACTTGCAAGTGCTCACTGACCTGGGACATGTGGAAGGGGAACCTGAGGCTCAGATGGCCCAAACCGGGTGAATGGGGTGCTTTGCTCATGCCTGAATGCTATGCTCTCCACGATTAGAGAAAGCTGGCAATGAGGCCAGCCCAGGGACCAGAACCTAACCTAAAAATCCCTCTGGCTCCATCAGTAATGTCCCGACTGTTGGTGAGGAACCAGTGCTCGGCTGGCTCGGGGAGACAGACGCTCTGGTCTTCTTCGGGTTGGGTTGTTGCTGCGGCTTTGGGTATCTTTGCAGGAAACCGGCCTCTTCTCTTTCGAAATGGAAACCAAAGGATGGATGGGGTCCGGACGCGGTCACGCTCGCTGGCCACTGGAGTTGTTGTCACCCAGCCAGCGGGGAGATCGGAACATCGGGTCTTTCGTGACCTCTCCACAGATAGGAGTGAGACCAAGGCTATATACTTTGTTGGCATCTCGTCTGTGTCTACGTGTCCCTATGGGTTCTACGAGGGAGAGGTTTCCTCTACCTCCGGATGCTATATTGCTGACATCCCTTTGTAAAGGAACTGTAGCTTAGGAGTTCAAAGGCCGGCGCGGGTAAAAATCGGGAACAGGACAGCTCGGAGAGATAAGGACGAGTGACAATATTTCACAAGTTCCCACGATCTGGGATGAAGTTCTGTTCGTTCGTTCGTTCGTTCGTTCGTTCGTCCGTCCATCCGTCTGTCCGTCCGTCCGTTCGTTCATCCGTCCGTCCGTCCGTCCGTCCGTTCGTTCGTTCGTTCGGGACCCCCGGTTTCTCAGCGGTTAAGCGTCTGCCTTCATCTCAGGGCCCGATCATGCCGGTCCGGGATCCTTTCCTGCATCTGTCTCCTTGCGGGGACCTGCTTCTGCCCATGTCTCTGTCTCTGTCTCTGTCTCTCTCTCTCACACGGGAATAAAGAAACAAAATAGTTTAAAAAAGGAAAGATGCTCGGTCGGTCTCGCACTCTCTCCCTCTCCCTCCTCCTCCTCCCCCTTCCCCACTTCACACAGTGCTCTCTCTCTGAAAGAAAGCTAATATATTACAATTTTGCAAAAGCCTGCCAATGGAATGGAGACTACTGGAGAACGATAAGGAAAACAACTCCGTGTGTGACAAGTAGGAGACGTGTAGGAAACGTACAAGGCGTGAGAATACATGTTTTGGTGAGGGAAAAGAAAATAATTCTGTCCTGAAATAATGAGCCTGGCTTTTTTTTTTTTTTTTTTTTTTTTAAGATTTTATTTACTTGGGATCCCTGGGTGGCGCAGCGGTTTGGCGCCTGCCTTTGGCCCAGGGCGCGATCCTGGAGACCCGGGATCGAATCCCACGTCGGGCTCCCGGTGCATGGAGCCTGCTTCTCCCTCTGCCTGTGTCTCTGGCTCTGTCTCTCCTTCTATCTCTCAAGAATAAATAAATAAAATCTTAAAAAAAAAAGATTTTATTTACTTAATAGGGAGGGAGGGAGGGAGGGAGGGAGGGACAGAGGGAGGCAGAGAGAGGGAAAAGAAGGCTCCATGCAAGGAGCCGGGTATGGGACCCGATCCCAGGAGTCCGGGATCACGTCCTGAGCCAAAGCCAGATGCTCAAATGACGACCAGCCACCAGGCATCCCAGAGCCTGCTTCTTTAGACAAAGAACACTTAAGGCTGAATCTGAACAAAAAAGACCATTGTAGAAGGGGTTTCTGAAGGAAACAACTAGGGAATTTCTTTAAAGTTTTTATTTATGTATTCGTGAGAGACTCACAGAGAGAGACACAGAGACAGAGGTGCAGAGACACGGGAGGAGAGAGAAGTGGGATCCACGCAGGGAGCCCACTGTGGGACTGGATCCCTGGCCCCCCCGGGATCACACCATGAGCCAAAGGCAGAGGTTCAACCACTGAAACACCCAGGCGTCCTGGAAGCGGATTTTTTTGAAAAGGAATTGTATGCATGCTCAGGACAGACTGAGATTGGGAGAAGTGAGCTTTACTAGTACACTGGTATAGCATTAAGACTCGGCTCTTGTCTCTGTTAAAATGAAGAGATTTCCTTGCGTTGGTAGTCTAATCACGGCAAGGGATTGTGAACGGAGAAGAAAAAAATATGTTATTATTTTCCCTCTCCAGACCAGCCAAGTTTTTATATTCCTTTTTATCCACGAATTACCTCCGTGAGAGAGTGAAAACTTCTCAATATTAAAGGAGCTACATTTTGGGGACAACTCTATAAGCTCCTGTGGAATCTCCTAGGGCCACCCTGGCGAAACAGATACTGATGTTGTTTTCAGTTTTGTAATGACCCATGATCCTTTATAGGCCTGGGCCTTGAAAGCTTCTGAGATGTTGGTTGGTTGGTTGGATGGATGGATGGATGGATGGATGGATGGATGGATTGTGTATCTGGCTGGCCGGCTGGCTGCTCAGCTGTTTGCTGGTTCCTTCATCCGTTCATTCATGGATTTTCAGCGGATCCCAGAAAAGTCTAGCCCTAAGTTGAGTCTCTTGACTAACATAGGTCGTTTACCTGCTATGTGAAGGCACGTGAGAAGCAGCGTCAGACAAAGAATCATAAGCCCTCTTAGATTATATTGGTTGTGTGAATGCTGTGGGTGTTCCAAAAGCGACATAAAGTCGTAAAGTGGTAACGTGCCCCGGTACATTGTTAAAATGCTGCGTGTGACAAATCATAATCCGTTTTTCTCCTCGACTGCACTCTAGCCAACTCTCCTCGGGTCTGTAACCACGTCCACCGGTGACCGCCATGTCATGTACAGGTGTTCTGATGCTCTTGCAAAAACAAACAAACAACACACACACACACACACACACACACACACACACACACACACTTATTTATTTATTTATTTGTTTGTTTGTTTGTTTGTTTGTTTGTTTATTTTTCCCAGATTCCAGAAGAACCACGCAAAGGACTTTTGACACATCTCAGTTTCTGGTCACCCCGAGATCATCGAACAACAGTATGAATTGCCAGAACTAGTGAAATAGCTGCATTTGCCCAGAACAAAACCAGGGACGCCTGGGTGGCTCAGCGGTGGAGCCTCTGCCTTGGGCTTAGGGCGTGACCCCGGAGTCCCCGGATGGAGTCCCGCATCAGGCTCCCTGCATGGAGCCTGTCTCTCTCTCTCTCTCTCTCTCTCTCTCTCTCTCTCTCTCTCTCTCTCTCTCATACATGAATAAAATCTTAAAAAAACAGAACTAAAAGGAACAACATGGAACTGAAAAGAGCGAAAGACAATGATGACTGGTTTCTTTGTTTTTGTTTTTTAAAGATTTTATTTAGTTATTCACGAGAGACACAATGAGAGAGAGAGAGGCAGAGACACAGGCAGAGGGAGAAGCAGGCTCTGCAGGGAGAGACCCATGCGGGACTCCAGGATCACACCCTGAGCCAAAGGCAGCCGCTCCCACCACTGAACCACCCAGGCATCCTGATGACCCTTTTTAAAGGACTCTTGTTCAAATTACTGCTGATCCCCTCATGTTTGCTCTTCCAGTTTGAAGGAAACTTTGTAGAGATATCTATACCTTAGAGAAATTTTAGGAACGTGTGAGATTGTAAACAAATTAAAATCCTTATCCTTGGGCAGCCCGGGTGGCTCAGCGGTTTAGCGCTGCCTTCAGCCCAGGCCGTGATCCTGGAGACCCTGCATGGAGCCTGCTTCTCCCTCTGCCTGTGTCTCTGCCTCTCTCTCTCTCTCTCTCTCTCTCTCTCTCTCTCAATCTCTCTCTCTCTCTCTCTCTCTCTCTGTGTTTGTATCTCTCATGAATAAATACATAAAACCTAAAGAAAAAAAAAATCTTCAAAATCCTTATCTTTTCTCCCTACCTGTGACCCGTCAGTGTTCAGAAACTCTCAGTGAGTTATCTCTTTTCTTTTCTTTTCTTTTCTTTTCTTTTCTTTTCTTTCTTTTCTTTTCTTTTCTTCTCTTTCTTTCTTTTCTTTCTCTCTCTTTTTCTAATGAGTTATCTTTCTTTTATGGCAATTGCCAATCATCTGCGTGAGCTCTGTTCTGTGGGAATACGTTCTCATTGTAACCGGCCACTGTTGGAAGAATCCCTTGTATCACCAAGGCCTGCCTTCCTTGAGTGCAATGGCATCTGTTTTTCTTTTCTCTTCTCTTCCTCCACCGCCCCCCGCCCCCCCCCCCCAGGTTTATTTTTCAGAGTGATCTCTACTCCCAACGTAGGGCTCCCACTCACGACCTGGAGGTCAAGAGTCGTGCTCTCTACTGACCGAGCGGGCCACGGGCCCCTGGAATCGCATCCTAAGACTCAGATAGGATCAGACAGCCTGGAGACACTCAGATCCACTTCTCGGGGAGCCAGCGGAGCCCCTCGGAAACCCTGAGCCTGATACCTTCCTTCCAGAGGTCGCCACGGCCTCACTGGGCGAGTCAAGAGTGCCACCTCCTGGCGGACGAAACCGAGAGTCAGCTGCTTAACCCCAGCGAGCCTCCCAGGTGCCCCTACAAGGTGCTTGGAAATGTTGAGGTTCTTCCCTCTTGCCTTGCTTTTGCAGGGATGATGACAGTGACCACGTCTGTCTACCTGGTGAGGAAGAGGAAACAATTCCAGGTTGCTGAACCCTGGTTTTCCACACTGCAGACGACAGGATATCACCCCCTCCCCCTCTTTCAACCTGACCCAGGAATTCCCTTACGCTGAGCCAAGGACAGGGTGGGGTGGTGGTGGTGGTGGTGGTGGTGGGGGGGGGGTCTTGTTGTTGTTGTTGTTGTTTGTTTTGTTTTGTTTTCCCAGTTGTGGTAAAAAAGAAAAATAGACGTCACCTACAATGGAATGTTGTAGTCGTTTCTTTCTTTCTTTCTTTTTTTTTAAATATTTTATTTATTTATTCATGAGAGACACAGAGACAGAGACACAGGCAGAGGGAGAAGCAGACTCTATGCAGGGAGCCTGACGTGGGACTGGATCCTGGGTCTCCAGGATCAGGCCTTGGGCTGAAGGCAGACGCTAAACCGCTGAGCCACCCGGGGATCCCTGGACGCTCAACCGCTGAGCCACCCAGGCGCCCCATTCGTACTTAAGTTATTGAGAGTTCGTTCCTTCATTTTTCATCATCTCTAGACCCAGCGTAGGGCTCGAACTCACAAGCCTGACTGCAATCAAAAGTTGAGTGCTCTTCCGACTGAGCGGGCCTGCGGGGGTGGGGGTGGGGGTGGGGTGGGCCCGGGGCGGAAGCTTCTGCCCTTTCATGTTTTCAAGCTCAGAGTCACGTTTTGTCCGGGGACAGCCCCACCCCCCAACCCTTCCGTGCGGAGGTGCCATCTGTCGGGCTGGTTCATGTTTGTCCATCTTCCTTACTCCTTTTAGTAGACAGAAGGTGGCTTGTGACACAGCCGGTGACTACTTCGAATGAGACTGAGGATTTCCCTTGGGAAGTGGGTGCGAGAGGGAGGACAGGTCGATGGGGAACCAGGAAACTGCTGGCCCTTCCCTTCAGAGGAAAAAGTGTGCTTGTTGGGCCCTCACCCAGGGTGGATGAGTCAGAACTGTCCCTGGCCAGGCCTCCCTTAGTCCTTCGCCCTTATCACTCCATGCCTGTGTTTGGCCTCTGGACCCTAAGACACCACGGTCATGTGTTTAACTCCCCATCAGATTCACCAGACCCCGCCATGCCACGCCCTCCCAGATGCACCCCCACCCCTGGAAGGCATTAGAGTGAGATGGCATCCTCCACATCCAGGATTGATTCCCAAAGGGTTTATTGGGGTTTCCTGGGTCAGGAAACCAGGGGGGGTCGCTTTTGGACCCCAAACAATGTGAGTTCTTCATACATCCTCTTTGCCCTTCTCTTTCCCCCTCCCCTCCCCTCCTCTTCTCTTCTCTTTTCTTCTGTCCCCTCCCCCACAGTTTGGGAGCCGCAGCCTGAGGGTTGGGGGAGGTGCAGAAAGCCATTCAATGGAGAGAAGTCCCAGGCTCGGACTGTAACAGACAACCATGTGCATTTGAATGAAATGATTGAATGAGGGCCATTGGAATGGATGGCCCTGAACCTCCCTTCTGCCACCCGCCACCCTCCATCCCCGCCCCCAACCAACCCTGAGTCCTCTGGTGGATTTGGGAATGGAAGGCGTGTGTGTGTGTGTGTGTGTGTGTGTGTGTGTGTGTGTGTGTTTACACGGACGCACCCGCGGAGGGTGGTGGGGCATGCTCACGTTGGCTCCTGCAAACTCCATTCATTCTGGGAATGTTCTATTGTTTCTGCTGAGTTGCCAGTTGCTGCGATGAGCCAAGCTATACTCCTTCCGTTGCCTAGTTCTTAAAAAGGCCGAGTCTCCGGTTTTCTCGGTGAATGGACTGACCCACACCTTCCCATCCCGCCGGACCCCTTCTGCAAATACTTGCACTCAAAGGGTTCTTTCACTTCGTCCAGAAAACAAACATCAGCCACCCACACCCACCCCATTGCCACAGATACGCAACCCACACAACAAAACTCCAGGTGGCCTCCTTCTGCCTCCATGTACTTTAGAGAGTCACTGTCTTAGACATGCCTTAGGCTCAAGGACTTGATGCTGTCTCCCTTTCTGTGGCACGGTCCCATCCCCCGTTAGGCCCAAAGTAGAATTGAATTGCATGACCACACTGCTACACTGCTCGCGGGAGCTGGAGAAGATATGCTAACGTGACTGACCTGATGGGAGCACTGTCCATTTGAAAGGACCTACAGGCCGAGGCGTCTACAAACATGCTCCCTGGAAGTCTTTGGCATTCACATGCCTCTGATGAAATCATTGCTCTGGAAACTCCAGCATCTATAGCCGATCTTGTTGTCCATGGTCTTCTGACCATTACTCGTCCTCTGTTCGCCTGACATTCTGCCCAATTGTCCACGGAGAAATTAGACCCCATCCCGTGAGAGCCGAATCCGATTCCTCTGCTCACCCCCACGACAGACAGAGAAGAATATGCACAGGTCTGTGCCCGCCCATCTTCTCTTTCTCTGCCACGCCACGCCACGCCACGCCAGGCCACGCCAGGCCACGGCAGAAGAAAATGTGGCCCGCCCTCCCTTCTCCTGTCAAAAGTCAAATCTGAGATATGACTTGGATACGAAGGAAACCAGATTACTGTTTTGAATCATAGACACATTGATTGATTGAAGATTTTATTTAGGTAGTCATGAGACGCGCGCGCGCGCGCACGCACGCACACGCACGCACGCACGGACGGACGCACGCACGGACGGACGCACGCACGGACGCACGCACGCAGGCACGCACGCACGGACGCACGCAGAGGCAGAGACGCAGGCAGAGGGAGAAGGAGACTCCATCCATGCAGGGAGCCCGCTGTGGGACTCGACTCCAGGACCCCGGGATCACGCCCTGGGCCAAAGGCAGGCGCTCAGCCGCTGAGCCACCCCGGCCTCCCTACCTGGAGACACTTTGATAGAGTAGCAGCAGCAGCAAAGAAACACAGGCACACCGCCGCTCCCCCCACCCCCCCAGGTGAAAGAAGGTCCTGCTGACTCCCCTCCTTTTCCTCTGAGAAGAGAAGCACACCCCCTCTCCTGCCCCTGGAAGGTGCCTTGGAGGGGAGCGCCAGGAGGGGAGTGAATGACATTCTTCTCTTCAAGGACAGGAAGTGGAGCATGAGCAGGAGAATTCTGGAGAAACAGATTGTGTTATAGAAAAGAAAAGAAAAGAAAAGAGAAAATCCTTATGTTCTTTGAGCCTCCCCCCCCCCCCCCCATGGAGTTCCTCTTCCACAACCTCTTCTCATTCAACCCAATAGACAAGTATTTGGGGGGGGGGGGGGTCAGGTCCCAGACGCTGAGAGGGTGGAGGTGAAGGTGGTGCGGGGGAGGGGGGGGCACACCTTCCTCTCCAGCGCCTTTGGTTCAGACCTCCTTCGTGGACTCCCTCCCTCCTTCCTTCCTCTTCTAAATATACAAATTAAATCCTAAAAAGAAAAAGGAAGGACACGAGAAAAAACAGTGCATCCGTTGCTGTCCTAGGAGTGCTCCCGGGGCCCTCCGCCCGTCCCCGGGCCGAGAGGCGAGATCCGAGGCGTCCTGACGGCCTCGCCGCCCGGATCTGTCCCGCTGTCGTTCGCGCCGGTTGTCGGGTGCCACCTGGCGGCCGCTTTTATAGAGCGTGTCCCCTCCGGAGGCTCGGCGGCGACAGCAAGGAACAGGCTTTGGTGGCGGTTTCCCGGGGCCGAGTTCCAGGAGGAGGGCGGCCCCGGCGCGGGCGTCCGGCTGTCGCCGGGGCATCGGCGCGCGATGCGCTCGCCGGAGATTGGACCTCCAGAGCTGCGAGGGAGTGTCGCTGTCGCCGCTGTCGCTGTTGTCGCCTCCGCCTCGCTCCCGGAGGAGGGCGTGCGGGCCGCCTGGGTGGGTCGACCAGCACCCGCCGGTGGCTCCTCCTCCGCCCGCGAGGACCGACCTGGGCCGCCTCGGGGGAAGGGGACAGGGTGTGTCCCGCCGTCCGTCCTGTGGCTCCGGGCGATCTTCGGGCCTTCCGTGTCACGCGGTTGTCTCCCGTTGTCACGCCCTGGCGACGGGGACCGGTCCGAGCCTGGAGGGACAGCCCGTGGGTGGCGCGACAGGCCCGGCTGCGGGCACGTGTGGGGGTCCCGGGCGTCGGACGCGATTTTCTCCCCGTTTTCCGAGGTCCGCTGCGGAGGTGGGTCCCGGTCGGACCGGGTGCCACGCGGGGGTGGGCCGGCCGGCCGGCCCCGGTGGCGATTCCCGGTGAGGCTGCCTCTGCCCGCGTGGCCCTCCACCTCCCCTGGCCCGTGCCGGGGTTGGGGACGGCGGTAGGCACGGGGCGGTCCTGAGGGCCGCGGGGGACGGCCTCCGCACGGTGCCTCCGGAGAACTTTGACGATTTTTCAAAGTCTCCTCTTGGAGATCACTGGCGTGGCGGCGTGGCGGCGTGGCGGCGTGGCGGCGTGGCGGCGTGGCCGTCTCCACCTCCCGCGTATCGCCCCTCCCCCCTCCCCACCCTGGGTCGACCAGATAGCCCGGGGGGCTCCGTGGGGTGGGGGTGGGGGGGCGCCGTGGGGCAGGTTTTGGGGACAGTGGCCGTGCCACGGTCCCGGGAGGTCGCGGTGACCTGTGGCTGGTCCCCGCCAGCAGGCGCGGCTATTTTCTCGCCCGAAATGAACATTTTTTGTTGCCAGGTAGGTGCTGACACGTTGTGTTTCGGCGACAGACAGGCAGACGGAAAAGACAGTCGGTCCGTCGCTCGCCTTGGAGATGTGGGCCTCTGGGCGCGTGTGGGGTTCTGGGCTTGACCGCGCGGCCGAGCCGGTCCCTGTCCTCGCTCACTGGAGCCTGAGCCGTCCGCCTGGGCCTGCGCGCCGGCTCTCGCGCTGGACTCCAGGTGGCCCGGGTCGTGGTGTCACCCTCCGGTCTCTGGCACCCGAGGGAGGGCGGTGTGGGCAGGTGGCGGTGGGTCTTTTACCCCCGTGCGCTCCATGCCGTGGGCACCCGGCTGTTGGCCGTGACAACCCCTGTCCCGCAAGGCTCCGTGCCGCGTGTCAGGCGTCCCCCGCTGTCTCTGGGGTTGTCCGGTCGCTCCTGCCCCCCTGGGGGTCGAGGGGCTGCCGGTGAGGCGGAAGCAGGTCCCCCCGGTCGCCGTCCTCGCTGGGCTTTTGCTCCTCGGGAAGCCCCCTCGGGGCCGCAGCTTGCTGCCGATCGATCGATGTGGTGATCTCGTGCTCTCCTGGGCCGGGCCTAAGCCGCGTCAGACGAGGGACGGGCATCCATGGCGGATGCGACCGCTCTTCTCGCTCTGCCCGCGGGCCCCTCCCTCCCCGGCTCCTCCACGCCCGGCCGTCGTGACGGCGGGTGCGCGGGGGGGCGCGCGCCGGGGTTGGGGGTGGTGCGGACTCCGGCCCGACCCCGCCCTCCCGCCTTCTTGCCTCGCGGCGCTGGCGGGACCGGGGTCCTCTGACGCGGCGGACACTCTCGCCGGCCTTTCCTGAAGGCCTGGGTCCGTGGCGAGCGGCCCTCCCCTCCGCGGGGAGGGCCTGCCCGACGCCGCGCTGCTCACCGCCCGGCCTGGGCGCGCTTGAGCGCGTTGCGCCCGGCCCTCCGTGGTGCCCCTGGAGCGCTCCAGGTCGCCTCAGGTGCCTGAGGCCGAGCGGTGGCGTCGTTTCCTTCCCCGTCGACTCCCCTCGGGCCGCCGCCGCCGTCGGTGGCGCGTCCGAGGAGCGGGTGGCGGAAGTCGGCAAGGGAGGCGCACCCGTGCCCCTGGCGGGGGCCCGGGCGCCTCGTCTTCCTTCCCCCTCCCCTCCCCCTCGCCGCGCCGGCGGGGGTGGTGTGGGGGCGGTGTGACTCGGAGGACTTGGTGGGGACGCGTGAGCGCCCGCGGCGGGCCGAGCCAGCGCCCCGGGCGCTTGGCCAGCCCGAGGGGCTGCCCCTCTCTCCCGGCACGGGTCGTGCCCCCGTCTCCGTTCCTCGGTCTCGCCCGCCTCGCGGGAGGCGGGGAGCTCTCCCCTCTGGGCGGTGACGTGGCCGCGCCGTGCTCGGGCGAGGTGGAGGGTGGTGTCCTCGAGGGGGCACCGGCCGCGAGCGCTCGGGGTTGCCCTGTGCCTGTCCCTTGCCGGAGACCTGCGCCCGCCCCGCGAGCCCTGTCGGCCCCGGAGCGCCGTTTGGTGGGGCCCGTTTGGGGGTACGAAGGGGGGGGGCGATGCGCCCTCGGTGAGAAAGCCTTCTCTAGCGATCCGAGAGGGTGCCTTGGGGTACCGGAGCCCCCAGCCGCTGCCCCTCCTCTGCGCGTGTAGTGTGGCCACCGACGCGGGGTTGACTACCGTCGCGACGTGTTTGGGCAGAGCGCCGCTCTTTGCCTACCGCGGCCTGCGCCTCCCCCCTCCGAGATGGGGGAGGATACCGTCGGGCCGGGCCGGCGTCCGGTGCGGGGTGTGTTGCCCGCGTGCGTGTGCGAGTGTGCGCGCGGCCGGGGGGGGGTTGGGGCGGCCCGCCCCCCGCCCCCCCCCACGCCAGCCACCCCGTGTGTGTTGCGTGTGCGCCGCGCGAGCGGCTGGCTTGGCTGGCTGGCTGGCTGGCTGTCTGTCCGGGCCCCCGCCCGCTCCCGGGCGGAGTCGCCGCCGGCGGTGGCGCGGCGGGCGCGCACGGGTCGGGCCAGCTCCCGCCTGGGGGCGCCTCCCCGGGTCGTGACTCCGGGTTGGACCGGACGGATGAACGGACGGACGGACCGGCGGATGGACGGACGGAGGTTCGGACGGGTCCCCCGCGGCGGGGGGTCGCGCGTGCCTTGGGCCCCGGCGGTGTGGGGCCCGGTTTGCGGGGAGGTCTGCCAAGGGTGCTGAGGCCGGCCGGCGTCCCGGGCGTCGCGGGACCGCCCTCGTGCTGGTGGCGGTGGGATCCCGTGCGCGTTTACCCGGTGGCCCGGCTCGCGCCTTCGTTGGCGCGCCCTTCCCGGGACCGGCCCTTCCCCACGCGCTCCCGGCCCTGGCACGCTGCTGTGCGCTTCCTCCCCGTCGCCGCCGACCCGCCCCCCCCCCCGCCCCCCGCCTGCCCGCGTCCCCCGACCGCACGGTCGCGGGCGCGCCGCGTGTGCCGCCCCTAACTCCGCCCTCTGGGGGACCGAAACCGGCCTCGCCGCTGTTGGGTGTCTTGCTCCCCCCCGCCCGCCATGGCTGGGGGGGCGTCCCCGGGCGAAGTGCTCTCGGTCCTCCGAGGAAGGGGAGG
>NW_027325750.1:27500-40000 GCF_048418805.1 Vulpes vulpes
GGGGGGGGGGGGGGGGGGGAGGTGGAAGGGATACCCTGGGGTCCTGTGCCCGCATCCGGTTCCCTGCCTGCGGGGAGCCTGCTTCTCCCTCTGCCTGTGTCTCTGTCTGCCTCTCTCTGTGTCTCTCAGGAGTAAATAAAGAAATCCTTAAAAAAAAAAAAAAAAAGGAAAAAAATAAAAACCTTTAAATCTGTCTCAGTCCGCCTCTCTCTGTGTCTCTCAGGAGTAAATAAAGAAATCCTTAAAAAAAAAAAAAAAGGAAAAAAATAAAAACCTTTAAATCTGTCTCAGTCCTGGCGGGGGCGGGGACTGCCTTGCCGCCTCTGCGCCTCCGCCTCCCCCGCGGCCCCCGCACCCCCCCCCCCCCCCCCGTTTCTGCAACACTCCTGTGGATGGAGTGGTCAACTCCTCTGCCATCATCCCGGGTGCCTCCAACGCCATCGCCGCCCCCCCTCCTCATCCCGCCGCCCCCCTGTAAGGAGCAAAAATCACCTGAGCCATTGGGCCACCACGGGAGCCTGACAGTGGGAGTGGGGAACACATAGATTGAGTTTTTAGAGGACGCGGGGCGGCGGGGGGGGGGGGGGCGGCTGGGGCGACATCTACGCCTTTGGAGCCAATGCATGGTTGTTGGTTTCCTTTATTTTTTGGAGGGGGGGTGCGGTGGAGTTTGAAGATATTTCTTTATTAGGATGCTCACCAGAATGACAGGCTGGCACTGTCCGTCTGATGTGATAAAGGATACATACATCTGATCCGATTCTGGCAGGAAACAGGCGTAAGGCCTCTCAGACCTGGTACCGAGCGTCCGTGAAAGACGACTCCATTCACCAGAGAGCATGTTTCCTTGATTCCGAGGTCTCTGCTGTAGCTTCCGGTCACGTCTCCGTGACTTGCTCAGACTTCATTCCGGCATCATCAGTGGACCCTCTCTTTCTTTCTTTCTTTCTTTCTTTCTTTCTTTCTTTTTCTTTTCTTTTTTTTTCCCTAGCCACTTCTCAACTCCTTACGTCAGCTGCCGCCTGTCTGACTCACCCAGGTAGCCTCGAATTCTGCAGCACATCTCTTTGGTACGCTGCTGCCCTGCCACCCTCAGGGGCATGGGTTGGGATTTGGGGGGGGGAAGGGGAACGATGTCACGTTACCGAAGCAGACGGCAGGAGCGTATTGGCAAATGACACTAGGACACCCGGACACCCCGCAGGCCCGCCCGCCCGAGGGCCTGCTTGGAGCGCACGAACACACACGTAGGGCACGTTCTTCTCTTCACGTGGCGCGGCGCGGCAGGCAGCGGAAGGTGTGGGATGACCTCCAGGGGCTCGGCGTCTGCAGCCAGCCATCAGGATGAACTCAGGGATGCCTCCGTGGAGGGTTTTGGTGGCTCCGTGAGCTCCTTTCCGAAGCTGCTTGTAGTTACAGGACTGCTGAACAAGCGTCCAGGAGTTTCTTGGTGAGGTGGGCATCTGCCACGGGGTAGGCCTTCGGATTTACATCGGCCTCAGTCATCTCTGCGTATCCGCGGTCCCTGTGGGTTTCCTGTAAAAAGACGTGTCCTGGGAGCTATCACCGTCACACTTCATACGGATGA
This sequence comes from Vulpes vulpes, assembly GCF_048418805.1. NCBI lineage: Eukaryota > Metazoa > Chordata > Mammalia > Carnivora > Canidae > Vulpes > Vulpes vulpes. The sequence continues at coordinate 29,089 of NW_027325750.1, forward strand.
CCAGCTTTGCCCCCACCCACCCCCACCCCCACCCCCGCCGCCGTTGGGGTTGGGGTGGGCGGTGGGATGCGCTGTGCTCCCGTCACAGTTTGTGGGCCCTGGAATGGTGGTGATCGAGATACACCCCTCCGCCACCTCATTACAAAGAAACAAGACACTGTGGTGTCTTGTTAGACCCCACAGGCACAGCAAAGAAAAGGAGAACTACTTATCCCCTTGTTCCACCGGGACCGACCCGGATGGATGCCCGAGGGTCCAGGCCCCGAGGGACGGGCGTACTCAACTTTTGCTGTGAACTCAACGGATTAGTTAAGTTGTGCCTCTGAGGATTTGTCCACGGAAACTACTCCAAATGATCGATTTTGTCTGTCTCGTGTACTTTTCCTTGTTACGAGCAAGCAGGTAAAAGAAAGAAAGAAAGAAAGAAAGAAAGAAAGAAAGAAAGAAAGAAAGAAAGAAAGAAAGAAAAAGATGAAAAAAGGTCTATAGGTTAAACTTTTACAATACCTTCCCAAATCTTTGGTGACCTGGAACTTTGAAGGTGTAACTAGCTTAATTGATAAATTGGGTTCAGTTCACCGGATACCTGGCGTCTGTCTTTCCAACAGAAGGTAAAATACTAGAGTGTGAGTCAATGAGACACCCAAGGTGGTTTTTTTTGTTTGGTGGTGTTGTGTTTTCCTCCTCCACCCCTTGCCCTTTTCTTCCTCCCCCCCCTCCCCCCACCTCAGTTTTTGTGTTTCTCTTTTGTCTGATTCAGGAAACCTGCCGATACCTGGGTGTGTTAGTAAACGTGTTTCAGGTTTGTTTGTTTCTTTTTTCCTTCCTCTTTTTTTTAAATTTTAATTCACAATTCATGAGACATACATACACACACACACACACACACACAGGCAGAGACACAGGCAGAGGGAGAAGCGGGCTCCCTGCAGGAACCCCCGATGTAGGACTCGATCCCGGGACTCCAGGATCACGCCCTGGGCCGAAGGCAGGTGCTAAACCGCTGAGCCACCCAGGGATCCCCTGTTTCGTGCTTCCTTAACAATTGTATCATACAGGGCAGCCCGTGTGGCTCAGCGTTTTAGTGCCACCTTCAGCCCAGGGCGTGATCCTGGAGTCCCGGGATCGAGTCCCACGTCAAGCTCCCTGCATTGGAGCCTGCTTCTCCCTCTGTCTTTGCCTCTCTCTCTCTCTCTCTCTCTCTCTCTCTCTCTCTCTCACACACACACACACACACACACACACACACACTAAATCTTAAAAAAAAAAAAAATTTGTGTCCTTACATGTTAGGTTTTTACAAAATGAACAGCGGAGAAATAACAGAAAACCAGCAGAGCCAGGCAGTAGGTTCGAGAGTGCTTTAATGGGGAGCGCTCCTGGGCGAGGTTCCATGACTCGGAGAGGTGGCCAGAGACAGGGAAGTCGCGCGGGGTTGGGGACTGTGGGGGTTTTTAAGCCTTCTTGGTTCCGGCTCTGGATCCGGGTGGGTCCCTTGCCAAATTAGACAAGGGAACACTGTGTCCTTAGGTGATTGGCTGGGGGGGTGGGGTGGGGTAGTATCGGGGGAGGGGGCGGGGGTGGTTCCTGGCTGGAAAGTCCTGGATGGAAAGTTTCGGTTTCCCATCTAGGCTTCGACTTACTGGAGATGATGTGGTGGTCAGGGCTGCTGCTTTGACGGGAAGATCAGCCATTTTGACCCAGTTTGAGATGTCCGCCATTTTGGGTGCCCCTGTCTCTCAGCCAGCCCAACAATACATACGCATACACACACACACACACACACACACACACACACACACACACACGTGTTTCTAAAAACTATCACATGTATTCATCCATTTGACAATCTAAGGATTTCTGGTATGATAGGCAATGTGCCCGTGGTTCCTACTGGCTTTTCACCAGAGACTGAGGTTTCTAGGAGTTAACAGTCTGCCGCCTGGGTGGCTCAGTGGTTGAGGGGTTGAGCATCGGCCTTTGGGTCAGGGCCCAATTCTGGGGCGGCGGGGGGGGGGGGGGGGGGGGAGTGTCCGAGTCCGGACCCATTTCCACATCTGGCTCCCTGTGGGGAGCCTGCTTCTGCCTATGTCTCTGTCTCTGTCTCTGTCTCTCCCTTCCCCCTTCACAAAGTGCTCTCTCTCTCTCTCTCTCTCTCTCTCTCCTCTCTCCTCGCTCCTCGCTCCTCGCTCAAAAAGTGTAAAATAAGTACAATTTTTAAAAATCTGCCACATGGAATCGAGACTACTGGTTAACGACAAGGAAAACAACCTCTGTGTGTGAGATAGTAGGAGACATGTAGAAAATGCGGGTGGTGGTGGTGGTGGTGGTGGTGGTGGTGGTGGTTAAAGAAAATGAATCTGTCCTGAAATGACTCTGGCTTTTTTTTTTTTTTTTTTTTTTTTAAGATTTTATTTACTTATTCATGAGATGAGAGACACAGGGACAGGCAGACACAAGGGAAGCAGGCTCCATGCGAGGACCCTGATATGGGACTCAGTCCCAGGAGTCTGGGATCACGTCCTGAGCCCAAGCCAGACGATCAAAGGCTGAGGCACACGGGCGTCCCAAAGCCCAGCTATTTAGAGAAAGAACACTTAAGACTCACGGAACGGGGGATCCCTGGGTGGCGCAGCGGTTTGGCGCCTGCCTTTGGCCCAGGGCGCGATCCTGGAGGCCCGGGATCGGAATCCCACGTCGGGCTCCTGGTGCATGGAGCCTGCTTCTCCCTCTGCCTGTGTCTCTGCCTCTCTCTCTCTCTCTCTCTCTCTCTCTCTCTCTCTCTCTCTGTATGACTATCAAAAATAAATAATTAAAAAAAAAAAAAAAGACTGACGGAACGGAAAAAGAAATTATAGAAGGGATTTCTGAAGGAGATTTTTGAGATTTGTTTTTGGTTTTCTTTTCTTTTTTTTTTTTTTTGGATTTTACTTATGTATTCATGGGAGAGAGAGAGAGAGAGACAGAGAGAGAAAGAGAGAGACAGAGACAGACAAAGAGAGACAGAGACAGACAGAGAGATAGAGAGAGACAGAGAGAGAGAGAGAGAGAGAAAGGAAGAGAGACAGACAGAGAGAAGGGGAGAGAGACACAGAGAGAGACAGGCAGAGAAAAGAGAGGCAGAGAGATAAAGAGAGACAGACAGAGAGAGACAGAGAGATAAAGAGAGACAGAGACGGAGAAAGCGAGACAGAGACAGAGAAAGAGAGAGAGACAGGGAGAGAGAGAGAGAGAGAGAGAGAGAGAGAGAGACACAGGCAGGGGAAGAAGTAGGCTCCACTGGGGAGCCCGATGCGGGTCTGGATCCCAGGACCCCTGGGATCAGGCCCTGAGCCAAAGGCAGACCTTCCACCACCGCTGAGCCACCCAAGGCGTCCCAGAAGCAGACTCTTTGAAAAGTAATTGTAGGCGTGGTCAGGACGGACTGAGATTGGGAGAAGTGGGTTTTACTAGTATACTGGTGTACAACTGAGATTTGGCTCTTCTCTCTGCTAAAATGACGAGATTCTCTTGCATTGGTAGTCTACTCTTGATAAGAGTGTGAACAGAGAAGAAAAGACAAAGACAATGTGCTTTTTTGTTTGTTTGTTTGTTTGGCTTGGCTTGGCTTGGTTTGGTTTGGTTTGGTTTGGTTGGGGTTTTTTTGTTTGTTTGTTTTTGGGTGTGTGTGTGTGTGTGTGTGTGTGTGTGTGTTTCTCCCTTTACCTGCCCAGAACAGCAAGGTTTTTAGATTCCTTTTTTTTTTTTTTTTTTTTTTGGTGGTTGTTGTTGTTGTTGTTGTTGTTGTTTAACTTTTTCTGTTATTTACTTATTTATTTTATTTTTTGGATTCGTTTTTATCCGGTCTTCCCCTACGTAAGAGTGAACACTTCTCCACGTTAAAGGAGCTTCATTTTGGGGGACAACTCTAAGAGCACCTGTAGAATCTCCTAGGGGCCACCTTGGCGAAAGAGACAATGAAGATTTCCGTTTTGTTATGATCCGTGATCCTTTGTAGGCATGTGCCTTGAAAACTTCTGAGATGTTTTTGGTTGGCTGGTTGGCTGCCTGGCTGTCTGTCTACTGGTTCCTTCATCCGTTCGTGGATTCTCAGCGGATCCCAGAATGCCAAACCCTAAATAGAGTCTCTTGACTACTATAGGTCGTTTACCTGTTATGGGAAGGACCGTGAGAAGCACTGTCAGACAAAGAATCATAAGCCCTCTTAGATTATATTGCGTGGGTGAATGCTGCCGGTGTTCCAAACACGAAATGAAATTCCTAAACTTGTAACGTGTCCTGGTAGAGTGCCATCACTCCACATTCGAACTGGTTAAATGCTCTGCGTGCGTGCCTGCGTGTGTTGTGTGTGAGTGTGTGTGTGTGTGTGTGTGTGTGTGTGTGACAGAAACTGGTCGGATTTTCCTCTCGACTGCATTATAATGAATTCTCATCGGGTCTTTAGGCACGTCCGTCCGTGGGTGACCTCCCTGTCACGTGCAGGTGTTGTTCGGAAGGTCTTGCAACGATACGGTCCGCCTTTCAGAAGATTCGCGGAAAGCACTCTGGACGGATCCCGGTGTCTGGTCATCCTGAGATCGTCCAACTACATACAGTAGGAGTTGCCGGAACTAATGAAAAAGCTGCATGGAAGCCGAACAGAAAGGAACAACGTGGAACTGAATGAGCTCCACGAAACCCTGAACAGAGTTCAGAAACTCTCAGTGAGTCATCTTCCTTTTTTTTTTTTTGGCGATTGTTAAATCCTCTTCAGAAGGTCGGTGGGAATCCGTTCTCATTGTAACCAGACACCGTTGGAAGGATCCCCTGTATCACCAAGGCCTTCCCTGAGTAGAATGGCGTCTGTTTCTCTTTCTTTCGACCTCCCCCAGTCCCCACGCCGCCCTCCCCTCCTCCCTCCCCTCCCCCCTCCCCTCCCCTCTCCCCCCCCGCCCCCCCCCCCCCCCCCCCGGGGTCCATTTGTCAAAGTGATCTCTACTCCCAAGGTAGGGCTCGCACTCAGGACCTGGAGGTCAAGAGCCGTGCTCTCTACTGACCGAGCGGGCCACGGGCCCCTGGAATCGCATCCTAAGACTCAGATAGGATCAGACAGCCTGGAGACACTCAGATCCACTTCTCGGGGAGCCAGCGGAGCCCCTCGGAAACCCTGAGCCTGATACCTTCCTTCCAGAGGTCGCCACGGCCTCACTGGGCGAGTCAAGAGTGCCACCTCCTGGCGGACGAAACCGAGAGTCAGCTGCTTAACCTCAGCGAGCCTCCCAGGTTGCCCCTCCAAGGTGCTTGGAAATGCTGAGGCTCAACAACACCGGAACCACAACAACCGGAAGAACAGAAAAGAAGAGCCAAAGGGATGCTGAAGTTCTTCCTTCTGGCCTTGCCTTTACAGGCGTGTGCCGTCTGCGACCACGCCTGTCTCCGAGGACAGGAAGAAAAGAGTCCAGATGGCTGAACCGGGGTTCTGCACTCTGCGGACCACAGGAACCCCCTCCAGCCTGACCCAGGAACTCCCTTACTCTGAGCCAGGGACAGGGGGTCTTGTTTTGTGTTTCGGTTGTGGTCCAAAAGACAGGCGTCACCTACGGTGGAACCTTGTAACCCTTTCTAAGCCTAGAGTCGCTCAGCGGCATTACATACCTTCACACATCCTCCTCGCCAAGTTATCTGTCCATTCCATTTTTTAACTCTCTTTTTTTTAATTTTTAAAATTTTATTTATTTATTTATCTATTTATTTATCTATTTATTTATTTATTCATTCATTTATTATTCATTCATTCATTCATTCATTCATTATTTTTAAGGATTTTTTTTTTTAGTCAGGGAGAGAGAGAGAGAGAGAGAGAGAGAGAGGGAGAGAGGGAGAGAGGCAGAGAGGCAGAGACACAGACAGAGGGAGAAGCAGGCTCCATGCAGGGAGCCCGATGTGGGACTGGATCCCGGGTCTCCAGGATCACACCACAGGCTGCAGGCGGCGCCAAACCGCTGCGCCACCCAGGGATCCCTTAAGTTTAATTTCTTAAACTGTATTGATCGGGCATGGGATCTCTGCCTCTCTCTCTCTCTCTCTCTCTCTCTCTCTCTCTCTCTCTCTCTCTCTCGAATAAATAAATACATACATACATACATACATACATACATACATAAAATCTTTAACAAATAAATGAATAAATAAACTGTATTTATTCAAGGGAGACACACAGAAGGAGGCCGGGAGGCAGGCAGAGGGAGAAGCAGGCTCCACGCGGGGAGCCCGGTGCGGTGCTGGATCCCCAAAACGCTGTGATGATGCCGGGAGCCGAGTGGAAGGCAGCCGCTCAAACGCGGGTATGCCACCCGGGCACACCTCGTCCGCACCTCTTCCTTCCCACCGCCACCCACGGTCTTGCGCGTTCGTTCATCTGGTTCCCACACACAGGACCTCGTGCTCCAGGTCTATCCCTAGACACACCCTAGGATCCCCAACTAGGGAATAGGTTCAGATGGGACCGATGCTCATGGGACCGTGCTCCTGTTTGAGGACTGTCCTCGGTTGCTGTAGCGGTGGCGGCGAGACAAAGGGTCTCTCTCCACACACCGCACAGGGTGTCGCGTCACGTCGTGGGGAGATGACGCGGGAAGGACGGGTTTCGGTTGGCGGACATTTCTACATCCCATCTGGGAACCGCTCCCACCCCCCCCACCCTCCGGTGTCCCGGATCTGTAGGAGTGAGGGCAGCAGGAAGCCTCCCATGGATGATATTTGCAAGTGCGCCCTTGCCTGGGGCCGGAGCCTGGGCCGGAACCGGAACCGGAACCGGACATGGAACCGGTGCAGCCTGGGTGGTTCGGAAGGCAGGCGCCTGCGGGACCGACCGGTGGCCAGCGTGTGGGGGTGGGCGCGTGGGCGGGTGGGGGGCATGCCCCGAGTGGGGCAGATGTCCCCAACCCAAGGAGGCGGAGGAGGAAAGCCACCCCAAGGCCCCTCTTTGGCGCCCCGTCCTGCCGTCCTGTGTCAGGAAACGCTACTGACCCGGGCGGATCCGGACCAGGCTGCGACCCAGCTGCCCTGCGATCCCACATTCCTCACACCTGGACTCACCGGTGTGGCGCCTGCCTTTCCGGCTCTGCCTGCCTGCCTGCCTGCCTGCCTGCCTGCCTAACTATCTCTGCATCCAACTGGCGACTTTCAGTCCGTGAGGTTGGGGGCTTCGACTCTCTGGGTCTTGGCTAGAACCCAAACAGAGAAAGACGTTTGCCATACGATAGGTAGATACCACTTTCAATTAAGCGTCTGTGAAATGATTATGGAGGAAGGAAATTCTCGGCCTTGAACGTTTCTGGGCCCTGCTCCAATGGCTTTCACACTGACCCAGGGCCAAACGGCTCACAGAAAACTCAGCACTAGTTGGGCTCTATTTCCGTGCCACTGAATGCACGTTGCCTGTCTGCCTCCCCTGAAAAGTCAAGCAACGGGGACGCCTGGGTAGCTCCGTGTTCAGCATCTGCCTTGGGGTCAGGTCATCATCCTGGGGTCCTGGGGCCCCGGCTCCCACTTGGGGCTCCCCGCGGGGAGCCTGCTTCTCTCTGCAGTCTGTCAATGCCTGTCTCTGTGTGTCTCTCATGGATAAATAAAGAACACCTCTAAAACAGGAAAGAATGAATGATTCATTAAAAGGACTGACTGACTGACTGACTGACTGAACTGATCGGCTGACCGACTGACCGGCTGAATGAATGTATACATAAGCAAGCCAGGAAGCAAGCAAGCAAGCAAGCAAGCAAGCAAGCAAGCAAATGAACAAATGAAATCGATGAAGGGGTGCGTGACTGCTGGCTGGCACTGTCGGGGGAGTGTGGGACTCTATATTTCTCGGTTGCGAGGATGAGCCCTAACCTGGGTGTAAACATCGCATACACCTAAAATCTTCTGGAAAAAAAAAATTAAAAGAAAAAAAGAAAAAGAAAAAGGTGGGCAGCCCGGGTGGCTCGGCGGTTGAGCGCCGCCTTCAGCCCGGGGCCTGATCCTGGAGGCCCGGCATCAGAGTCCCACGTCGGGTTCCAAGCATGGAGCCTGCTTCTCCCTCTGCCTGTGTGTCCGACTCTCTCACTCACTGTGTCTCAGGAGAAAATAAACAGAATCTTTACAAAAAGGAAAAAAAAAAAAGTTGTGTTGTTTTGTTTTGTTTTGTTTTGTTTTGTTTTGTTTCGATCGGATCGATCGATCACTAAAAGGCAACCTGCCAAAACTGACGATGAGAAAACGGAAGAAAACCTTCCTGGTTCCCACAGAGTTCAAGCCCTACAGCCTTGCCCGTACCAAGATCAGAGAATAAACTGTCCACTCTCTACGGCGTCCCTCCTCCCGAGGACGCCCCAGCTCCTTATGGAGCATGCACACGCACGTGCACGCGCACGCAGAAAAGCGGGGCGAACCGAACCAGACCCTAGAGAACCCTGCAGCGAAGGTTGAGCACACGACACACACACACACACACACACACACACACACACACACACGCACACACACCCCCCGCCAGCCACAGGAAACTCTGGCAGGCTACCCCTGGGCTGCTTAGGGGGCCTATACTTACTTGCAAGTGCTCACTGACCTGGGACATGTGGAAGGGGAACCTGAGGCTCAGATGGCCCAAACCGGGTGAATGGGGTGCTTTGCTCATGCCTGAATGCTATGCTCTCCACGATTAGAGAAAGCTGGCAATGAGGCCAGCCCAGGGACCAGAACCTAACCTAAAAATCCCTCTGGCTCCATCAGTAATGTCCCGACTGTTGGTGAGGAACCAGTGCTCGGCTGGCTCGGGGAGACAGACGCTCTGGTCTTCTTCGGGTTGGGTTGTTGCTGCGGCTTTGGGTATCTTTGCAGGAAACCGGCCTCTTCTCTTTCGAAATGGAAACCAAAGGATGGATGGGGTCCGGACGCGGTCACGCTCGCTGGCCACTGGAGTTGTTGTCACCCAGCCAGCGGGGAGATCGGAACATCGGGTCTTTCGTGACCTCTCCACAGATAGGAGTGAGACCAAGGCTATATACTTTGTTGGCATCTCGTCTGTGTCTACGTGTCCCTATGGGTTCTACGAGGGAGAGGTTTCCTCTACCTCCGGATGCTATATTGCTGACATCCCTTTGTAAAGGAACTGTAGCTTAGGAGTTCAAAGGCCGGCGCGGGTAAAAATCGGGAACAGGACAGCTCGGAGAGATAAGGACGAGTGACAATATTTCACAAGTTCCCACGATCTGGGATGAAGTTCTGTTCGTTCGTTCGTTCGTTCGTTCGTTCGTCCGTCCATCCGTCTGTCCGTCCGTCCGTTCGTTCATCCGTCCGTCCGTCCGTCCGTCCGTTCGTTCGTTCGTTCGGGACCCCCGGTTTCTCAGCGGTTAAGCGTCTGCCTTCATCTCAGGGCCCGATCATGCCGGTCCGGGATCCTTTCCTGCATCTGTCTCCTTGCGGGGACCTGCTTCTGCCCATGTCTCTGTCTCTGTCTCTGTCTCTCTCTCTCACACGGGAATAAAGAAACAAAATAGTTTAAAAAAGGAAAGATGCTCGGTCGGTCTCGCACTCTCTCCCTCTCCCTCCTCCTCCTCCCCCTTCCCCACTTCACACAGTGCTCTCTCTCTGAAAGAAAGCTAATATATTACAATTTTGCAAAAGCCTGCCAATGGAATGGAGACTACTGGAGAACGATAAGGAAAACAACTCCGTGTGTGACAAGTAGGAGACGTGTAGGAAACGTACAAGGCGTGAGAATACATGTTTTGGTGAGGGAAAAGAAAATAATTCTGTCCTGAAATAATGAGCCTGGCTTTTTTTTTTTTTTTTTTTTTTTTAAGATTTTATTTACTTGGGATCCCTGGGTGGCGCAGCGGTTTGGCGCCTGCCTTTGGCCCAGGGCGCGATCCTGGAGACCCGGGATCGAATCCCACGTCGGGCTCCCGGTGCATGGAGCCTGCTTCTCCCTCTGCCTGTGTCTCTGGCTCTGTCTCTCCTTCTATCTCTCAAGAATAAATAAATAAAATCTTAAAAAAAAAAGATTTTATTTACTTAATAGGGAGGGAGGGAGGGAGGGAGGGAGGGACAGAGGGAGGCAGAGAGAGGGAAAAGAAGGCTCCATGCAAGGAGCCGGGTATGGGACCCGATCCCAGGAGTCCGGGATCACGTCCTGAGCCAAAGCCAGATGCTCAAATGACGACCAGCCACCAGGCATCCCAGAGCCTGCTTCTTTAGACAAAGAACACTTAAGGCTGAATCTGAACAAAAAAGACCATTGTAGAAGGGGTTTCTGAAGGAAACAACTAGGGAATTTCTTTAAAGTTTTTATTTATGTATTCGTGAGAGACTCACAGAGAGAGACACAGAGACAGAGGTGCAGAGACACGGGAGGAGAGAGAAGTGGGATCCACGCAGGGAGCCCACTGTGGGACTGGATCCCTGGCCCCCCCGGGATCACACCATGAGCCAAAGGCAGAGGTTCAACCACTGAAACACCCAGGCGTCCTGGAAGCGGATTTTTTTGAAAAGGAATTGTATGCATGCTCAGGACAGACTGAGATTGGGAGAAGTGAGCTTTACTAGTACACTGGTATAGCATTAAGACTCGGCTCTTGTCTCTGTTAAAATGAAGAGATTTCCTTGCGTTGGTAGTCTAATCACGGCAAGGGATTGTGAACGGAGAAGAAAAAAATATGTTATTATTTTCCCTCTCCAGACCAGCCAAGTTTTTATATTCCTTTTTATCCACGAATTACCTCCGTGAGAGAGTGAAAACTTCTCAATATTAAAGGAGCTACATTTTGGGGACAACTCTATAAGCTCCTGTGGAATCTCCTAGGGCCACCCTGGCGAAACAGATACTGATGTTGTTTTCAGTTTTGTAATGACCCATGATCCTTTATAGGCCTGGGCCTTGAAAGCTTCTGAG
>NW_027325750.1:42500-50000 GCF_048418805.1 Vulpes vulpes
TCTTTCTTTTTTTTTAAATATTTTATTTATTTATTCATGAGAGACACAGAGACAGAGACACAGGCAGAGGGAGAAGCAGACTCTATGCAGGGAGCCTGACGTGGGACTGGATCCTGGGTCTCCAGGATCAGGCCTTGGGCTGAAGGCAGACGCTAAACCGCTGAGCCACCCGGGGATCCCTGGACGCTCAACCGCTGAGCCACCCAGGCGCCCCATTCGTACTTAAGTTATTGAGAGTTCGTTCCTTCATTTTTCATCATCTCTAGACCCAGCGTAGGGCTCGAACTCACAAGCCTGACTGCAATCAAAAGTTGAGTGCTCTTCCGACTGAGCGGGCCTGCGGGGGTGGGGGTGGGGGTGGGGTGGGCCCGGGGCGGAAGCTTCTGCCCTTTCATGTTTTCAAGCTCAGAGTCACGTTTTGTCCGGGGACAGCCCCACCCCCCAACCCTTCCGTGCGGAGGTGCCATCTGTCGGGCTGGTTCATGTTTGTCCATCTTCCTTACTCCTTTTAGTAGACAGAAGGTGGCTTGTGACACAGCCGGTGACTACTTCGAATGAGACTGAGGATTTCCCTTGGGAAGTGGGTGCGAGAGGGAGGACAGGTCGATGGGGAACCAGGAAACTGCTGGCCCTTCCCTTCAGAGGAAAAAGTGTGCTTGTTGGGCCCTCACCCAGGGTGGATGAGTCAGAACTGTCCCTGGCCAGGCCTCCCTTAGTCCTTCGCCCTTATCACTCCATGCCTGTGTTTGGCCTCTGGACCCTAAGACACCACGGTCATGTGTTTAACTCCCCATCAGATTCACCAGACCCCGCCATGCCACGCCCTCCCAGATGCACCCCCACCCCTGGAAGGCATTAGAGTGAGATGGCATCCTCCACATCCAGGATTGATTCCCAAAGGGTTTATTGGGGTTTCCTGGGTCAGGAAACCAGGGGGGGTCGCTTTTGGACCCCAAACAATGTGAGTTCTTCATACATCCTCTTTGCCCTTCTCTTTCCCCCTCCCCTCCCCTCCTCTTCTCTTCTCTTTTCTTCTGTCCCCTCCCCCACAGTTTGGGAGCCGCAGCCTGAGGGTTGGGGGAGGTGCAGAAAGCCATTCAATGGAGAGAAGTCCCAGGCTCGGACTGTAACAGACAACCATGTGCATTTGAATGAAATGATTGAATGAGGGCCATTGGAATGGATGGCCCTGAACCTCCCTTCTGCCACCCGCCACCCTCCATCCCCGCCCCCAACCAACCCTGAGTCCTCTGGTGGATTTGGGAATGGAAGGCGTGTGTGTGTGTGTGTGTGTGTGTGTGTGTGTGTGTGTTTACACGGACGCACCCGCGGAGGGTGGTGGGGCATGCTCACGTTGGCTCCTGCAAACTCCATTCATTCTGGGAATGTTCTATTGTTTCTGCTGAGTTGCCAGTTGCTGCGATGAGCCAAGCTATACTCCTTCCGTTGCCTAGTTCTTAAAAAGGCCGAGTCTCCGGTTTTCTCAGTGAATGGACTGACCCACACCTTCCCATCCCGCCGGACCCCTTCTGCAAATACTTGCACTCAAAGGGTTCTTTCACTTCGTCCAGAAAACAAACATCAGCCACCCACACCCACCCCATTGCCACAGATACGCAACCCACACAACAAAACTCCAGCTGGCCTCCTTCTGCTTCCATGTACTTTAGAGAGTCACTGTCTTAGACATGCCTTAGGCTCAAGGACTTGATGCTGTCTCCCTTTCTGTGGCACGGTCCCGTCCCCCGTTAGGCCCAAAGTAGAATTGAATTGCATGACCACACTGCTACACTGCTCGCGGGAGCTGGAGAAGATATGCTAACGTGACTGACCTGATGGGAGCACTGTCCATTTGAAAGGACCTACAGGCCGAGGCGTCTACAAACATGCTCCCTGGAAGTCTTTGGCATTCACATGCCTCTGATGAAATCATTGCTCTGGAAACTCCAGCATCTATAGCCGATCTTGTTGTCCATGGTCTTCTGACCATTACTCGTCCTCTGTTCGCCTGACATTCTGCCCAATTGTCCACGGAGAAATTAGACCCCATCCCGTGAGAGCCGAATCCGATTCCTCTGCTCACCCCCACGACAGACAGAGAAGAATATGCACAGGTCTGTGCCCGCCCATCTTCTCTTTCTCTGCCACGCCACGCCACGCCACGCCACGCCAGGCCACGCCAGGCCACGGCAGAAGAAAATGTGGCCCGCCCTCCCTTCTCCTGTCAAAAGTCAAATCTGAGATATGACTTGGATACGAAGGAAACCAGATTACTGTTTTGAATCATAGACACATTGATTGATTGAAGATTTTATTTAGGTAGTCATGAGACGCGCGCGCGCGCGCACGCACGCACACGCACGCACGCACGCACGGACGGACGCACGGACGGACGCACGCACGCAGGCACGCACGCACGGACGCACGCAGAGGCAGAGACGCAGGCAGAGGGAGAAGGAGACTCCATCCATGCAGGGAGCCCGCTGTGGGACTCGACTCCAGGACCCCGGGATCACGCCCTGGGCCAAAGGCAGGCGCTCAGCCGCTGAGCCACCCCGGCCTCCCTACCTGGAGACACTTTGATAGAGTAGCAGCAGCAGCAAAGAAACACAGGCACACCGCCGCTCCCCCCACCCCCCCAGGTGAAAGAAGGTCCTGCTGACTCCCCTCCTTTTCCTCTGAGAAGAGAAGCACACCCCCTCTCCTGCCCCTGGAAGGTGCCTTGGAGGGGAGCGCCAGGAGGGGAGTGAATGACATTCTTCTCTTCAAGGACAGGAAGTGGAGCATGAGCAGGAGAATTCTGGAGAAACAGATTGTGTTATAGAAAAGAAAAGAAAAGAAAAGAAAAGAAAAGAAAAGAGAAAATCCTTATGTTCTTTGAGCCTCCCCCCCCCCCCCCATGGAGTTCCTCTTCCACAACCTCTTCTCATTCAACCCAATAGACAAGTATTTGGGGGGGGGGGTCAGGTCCCAGACGCTGAGAGGGTGGAGGTGAAGGTGGTGCGGGGGAGGGGGGGGCACACCGTCCTCTCCAGCGCCTTTGGTTCAGACCTCCTTCGTGGCCTCCCTCCCTCCCTCCCTCCCTCCCTCCCTCCCTCCCTCCTTCCTTCCTCTTCTAAATATACAAATTAAATCCTAAAAAGAAAAAGGAAGGACACGAGAAAAAACAGTGCATCCGTTGCTGTCCTAGGAGTGCTCCCGGGGCCCTCCGCCCGTCCCCGGGCCGAGAGGCGAGATCCGAGGCGTCCTGACGGCCTCGCCGCCCGGATCTGTCCCGCTGTCGTTCGCGCCGGTTGTCGGGTGCCACCTGGCGGCCGCTTTTATAGAGCGTGTCCCCTCCGGAGGCTCGGCGGCGACAGCAAGGAACAGGCTTTGGTGGCGGTTTCCCGGGGCCGAGTTCCAGGAGGAGGGCGGCCCCGGCGCGGGCGTCCGGCTGTCGCCGGGGCATCGGCGCGCGATGCGCTCGCCGGAGATTGGACCTCCAGAGCTGCGAGGGAGTGTCGCTGTCGCCGCTGTCGCTGTTGTCGCCTCCGCCTCGCTCCCGGAGGAGGGCGTGCGGGCCGCCTGGGTGGGTCGACCAGCACCCGCCGGTGGCTCCTCCTCCGCCCGCGAGGACCGACCTGGGCCGCCTCGGGGGAAGGGGACAGGGTGTGTCCCGCCGTCCGTCCTGTGGCTCCGGGCGATCTTCGGGCCTTCCGTGTCACGCGGTTGTCTCCCGTTGTCACGCCCTGGCGACGGGGACCGGTCCGAGCCTGGAGGGACAGCCCGTGGGTGGCGCGACAGGCCCGGCTGCGGGCACGTGTGGGGGTCCCGGGCGTCGGACGCGATTTTCTCCCCGTTTTCCGAGGTCCGCTGCGGAGGTGGGTCCCGGTCGGACCGGGTGCCACGCGGGGGTGGGCCGGCCGGCCGGCCCCGGTGGCGATTCCCGGTGAGGCTGCCTCTGCCCGCGTGGCCCTCCACCTCCCCTGGCCCGTGCCGGGGTTGGGGACGGCGGTAGGCACGGGGCGGTCCTGAGGGCCGCGGGGGACGGCCTCCGCACGGTGCCTCCGGAGAACTTTGACGATTTTTCAAAGTCTCCTCTTGGAGATCACTGGCGTGGCGGCGTGGCGGCGTGGCGGCGTGGCGGCGTGGCGGCGTGGCCGTCTCCACCTCCCGCGTATCGCCCCTCCCCCCTCCCCACCCTGGGTCGACCAGATAGCCCGGGGGGCTCCGTGGGGTGGGGGTGGGGGGGCGCCGTGGGGCAGGTTTTGGGGACAGTGGCCGTGCCACGGTCCCGGGAGGTCGCGGTGACCTGTGGCTGGTCCCCGCCAGCAGGCGCGGCTATTTTCTCGCCCGAAATGAACATTTTTTGTTGCCAGGTAGGTGCTGACACGTTGTGTTTCGGCGACAGACAGGCAGACGGAAAAGACAGTCGGTCCGTCGCTCGCCTTGGAGATGTGGGCCTCTGGGCGCGTGTGGGGTTCTGGGCTTGACCGCGCGGCCGAGCCGGTCCCTGTCCTCGCTCACTGGAGCCTGAGCCGTCCGCCTGGGCCTGCGCGCCGGCTCTCGCGCTGGACTCCAGGTGGCCCGGGTCGTGGTGTCACCCTCCGGTCTCTGGCACCCGAGGGAGGGCGGTGTGGGCAGGTGGCGGTGGGTCTTTTACCCCCGTGCGCTCCATGCCGTGGGCACCCGGCTGTTGGCCGTGACAACCCCTGTCCCGCAAGGCTCCGTGCCGCGTGTCAGGCGTCCCCCGCTGTCTCTGGGGTTGTCCGGTCGCTCCTGCCCCCCTGGGGGTCGAGGGGCTGCCGGTGAGGCGGAAGCAGGTCCCCCCGGTCGCCGTCCTCGCTGGGCTTTTGCTCCTCGGGAAGCCCCCTCGGGGCCGCAGCTTGCTGCCGATCGATCGATGTGGTGATCTCGTGCTCTCCTGGGCCGGGCCTAAGCCGCGTCAGACGAGGGACGGGCATCCATGGCGGATGCGACCGCTCTTCTCGCTCTGCCCGCGGGCCCCTCCCTCCCCGGCTCCTCCACGCCCGGCCGTCGTGACGGCGGGTGCGCGGGGGGGCGCGCGCCGGGGTTGGGGGTGGTGCGGACTCCGGCCCGACCCCGCCCTCCCGCCTTCTTGCCTCGCGGCGCTGGCGGGACCGGGGTCCTCTGACGCGGCGGACACTCTCGCCGGCCTTTCCTGAAGGCCTGGGTCCGTGGCGAGCGGCCCTCCCCTCCGCGGGGAGGGCCTGCCCGACGCCGCGCTGCTCACCGCCCGGCCTGGGCGCGCTTGAGCGCGTTGCGCCCGGCCCTCCGTGGTGCCCCTGGAGCGCTCCAGGTCGCCTCAGGTGCCTGAGGCCGAGCGGTGGCGTCGTTTCCTTCCCCGTCGACTCCCCTCGGGCCGCCGCCGCCGTCGGTGGCGCGTCCGAGGAGCGGGTGGCGGAAGTCGGCAAGGGAGGCGCACCCGTGCCCCTGGCGGGGGCCCGGGCGCCTCGTCTTCCTTCCCCCTCCCCTCCCCCTCGCCGCGCCGGCGGGGGTGGTGTGGGGGCGGTGTGACTCGGAGGACTTGGTGGGGACGCGTGAGCGCCCGCGGCGGGCCGAGCCAGCGCCCCGGGCGCTTGGCCAGCCCGAGGGGCTGCCCCTCTCTCCCGGCACGGGTCGTGCCCCCGTCTCCGTTCCTCGGTCTCGCCCGCCTCGCGGGAGGCGGGGAGCTCTCCCCTCTGGGCGGTGACGTGGCCGCGCCGTGCTCGGGCGAGGTGGAGGGTGGTGTCCTCGAGGGGGCACCGGCCGCGAGCGCTCGGGGTTGCCCTGTGCCTGTCCCTTGCCGGAGACCTGCGCCCGCCCCGCGAGCCCTGTCGGCCCCGGAGCGCCGTTTGGTGGGGCCCGTTTGGGGGTACGAAGGGGGGGGCGATGCGCCCTCGGTGAGAAAGCCTTCTCTAGCGATCCGAGAGGATGCCTTGGGGTACCGGAGCCCCCAGCCGCTGCCCCTCCTCTGCGCGTGTAGTGTGGCCACCGACGCGGGGTTGACTACCGTCGCGACGTGTTTGGGCAGAGCGCCGCTCTTTGCCTACCGCGGCCTGCGCCTCCCCCCTCCGAGATGGGGGAGGATACCGTCGGGCCGGGCCGGCGTCCGGTGCGGGGTGTGTTGCCCGCGTGCGTGTGCGAGTGTGCGCGCGGCCGGGGGGGGGTTGGGGCGGCCCGCCCCCCGCCCCCCCCACGCCAGCCACCCCGTGTGTGTTGCGTGTGCGCCGCGCGAGCGGCTGGCTTGGCTGGCTGGCTGGCTGGCTGTCTGTCCGGGCCCCCGCCCGCTCCCGGGCGGAGTCGCCGCCGGCGGTGGCGCGGCGGGCGCGCACGGGTCGGGCCAGCTCCCGCCTGGGGGCGCCTCCCCGGGTCGTGACTCCGGGTTGGACCGGACGGATGAACGGACGGACGGACCGGCGGATGGACGGACGGAGGTTCGGACGGGTCCCCCGCGGCGGGGGGTCGCGCGTGCCTTGGGCCCCGGCGGTGTGGGGCCCGGTTTGCGGGGAGGTCTGCCAAGGGTGCTGAGGCCGGCCGGCGTCCCGGGCGTCGCGGGACCGCCCTCGTGCTGGTGGCGGTGGGATCCCGTGCGCGTTTACCCGGTGGCCCGGCTCGCGCCTTCGTTGGCGCGCCCTTCCCGGGACCGGCCCTTCCCCACGCGCTCCCGGCCCTGGCACGCTGCTGTGCGCTTCCTCCCCGTCGCCGCCGACCCGCCCCCCCCCCGCCCCCCGCCTGCCCGCGTCCCCCGACCGCACGGTCGCGGGCGCGCCGCGTGTGCCGCCCCTAACTCCGCCCTCTGGGGGACCGAAACCGGCCTCGCCGCTGTTGGGTGTCTTGCTCCCCCCCGCCCGCCGTGGCTGGGGGGGCGTCCCCGGGCGAAGTGCTCTCGGTCCTCCGAGGAAGGGGAGGAGGGAGGCGCGCGGGGGTGTTGGGGCGGGGCGTCGTTGCGCGTGTGTGTGCGGGAGAGCGTTCTCGGGAGAACCGGTCGCGTGAACGGTGGCGGTTGGGGCCCCCGAGCCCCGCGAGGTTGCTTGGGGCCCGCCGTGGGGGCCGGGCCGGCGTCCTCGGGTGCCGCGGGACCGCCCTTGCGCTGGAGGCCTCGGGCGGTGGGACCCCGCGTGCGCCCCAGGGCGCCCGACCTTGGGCTCCCAGGCATCTTCTGAGGCTTCCCGAAGCCCCCTCGCGGTGGCCCGCGGTCCTCTCCTCCACCGCTCCCGCTTGCCGTTCTCCGGCGCCTTGGCCCCCTGGCCGCCGGGGCGTCTCCCGTCCGCGGCCTTTCCCGTCCGCCCCCGCCCTCGTCCTCGTCCGTCGCCCGTCTTGCCGACCCGGTGCCGCGCTCCCCGGGGCGCTGGCGCTTCCCGGGCCCGCTGCGGCCTTCCCGCCCGCGTCCGCCGCTTGCCCCCGCCCCCCCGGGGCGGTGGCGTTGTGTGGTGACGAGGGGCCGCCGTCGTCTCCCGCCGCCCCCCATCCCCGCCGGCCGCGGTCCCCGCCCTGGCGCGCGCGTGCCCCGGGCGTGGG
>NW_027325750.1:65000-75000 GCF_048418805.1 Vulpes vulpes
ATAAAGGATACATACATCTGATCCGATTCTGGCAGGAAACAGGCGTAAGGCCTCTCAGACCTGGTACCGAGCGTCCGTGAAAGACGACTCCATTCACCAGAGAGCATGTTTCCTTGATTCCGAGGTCTCTGCTGTAGCTTCCGGTCACGTCTCCGTGACTTGCTCAGACTTCATTCCGGCATCATCAGTGGACCCTCTCTTTCTTTCTTTTTCTTTCTTTCTTTCTTTCTTTCTTTCTTTCTTTCTTTCTTTCTTTCTTTCTTTTTCTTTTCTTTTTTTTTCCCTAGCCACTTCTCAACTCCTTACGTCAGCTGCCGCCTGTCTGACTCACCCAGGTAGCCTCGAATTCTGCAGCACATCTCTTTGGTACGCTGCTGCCCTGCCACCCTCAGGGGCATGGGTTGGGATTTGGGTGGGGAAGGGGAACGACGTCACGTTACCGAAGCAGACGGCAGGAGCGTATTGGCAAATGACACTAGGACACCCGGACACCCCGCAGGCCCGCCCGCCCGAGGGCCTGCTTGGAGCGCACGAACACACCCGTAGGGCACGTTCTTCTCTTCACGTGGCGCGGCGCGGCAGGCAGCGGAAGGTGTGGGATGACCTCCAGGGGCTCGGCGTCTGCAGCCAGCCATCAGGATGAACTCAGGGATGCCTCCGTGGAGGGTTTTGGTGGCTCCGTGAGCTCCTTTCCGAAGCTGCTTGTAGTTACAGGACTGCTGAACAAGCGTCCAGGAGTTTCTTGGTGAGGTGGGCATCTGCCACGGGGTAGGCCTTCGGATTGACATCGGCCTCAGTCATCTCTGCGTATCCGCGGTCCCTGTGGGTTTCCTGTAAAAAGACGTGTCCTGGGAGCTATCACCGTCACACTTCATACGGATGACCAGCTTTGCCCCCACCCACCCCCACCCCCACCCCCGCCGCCGTTGGGGTTGGGGTGGGCGGTGGGATGCGCTGTGCTCCCGTCACAGTTTGTGGGCCCTGGAATGGTGGTGATCGAGATACACCCCTCCGCCACCTCATTACAAAGAAACAAGACACTGTGGTGTCTTGTTAGACCCCACAGGCACAGCAAAGAAAAGGAGAACTACTTATCCCCTTGTTCCACCGGGACCGACCCGGATGGATGCCCGAGGGTCCAGGCCCCGAGGGACGGGCGTACTCAACTTTTGCTGTGAACTCAACGGATTAGTTAAGTTGTGCCTCTGAGGATTTGTCCACGGAAACTACTCCAAATGATCGATTTTGTCTGTCTCGTGTACTTTTCCTTGTTACGAGCAAGCAGGTAAAAGAAAGAAAGAAAGAAAGAAAGAAAGAAAGAAAGAAAGAAAGAAAGAAAGAAAGAAAAAGATGAAAAAAGGTCTATAGGTTAAACTTTTACAATACCTTCCCAAATCTTTGGTGACCTGGAACTTTGAAGGTGTAACTAGCTTAATTGATAAATTGGGTTCAGTTCACCGGATACCTGGCGTCTGTCTTTCCAACAGAAGGTAAAATACTAGAGTGTGAGTCAATGAGACACCCAAGGTGGTTTTTTTTGTTTGGTGGTGTTGTGTTTTCCTCCTCCACCCCTTGCCCTTTTCTTCCTTCCCCCCCTCCCCCCCACCTCAGTTTTTGTGTTTCTCTTTTGTCTGATTCAGGAAACCTGCCGATACCTGGGTGTGTTAGTAAACGTGTTTCAGGTTTGTTTGCTTCTTTTTTCCTTCCTCTTTTTTTTAAATTTTAATTCACAATTCATGAGACATACATACACACACACACACACACACACAGGCAGAGACACAGGCAGAGGGAGAAGCGGGCTCCCTGCAGGAACCCCCGATGTAGGACTCGATCCCGGGACTCCAGGATCACGCCCTGGGCCGAAGGCAGGTGCTAAACCGCTGAGCCACCCAGGGATCCCCTGTTTCGTGCTTCCTTAACAATTGTATCATACAGGGCAGCCCGTGTGGCTCAGCGTTTTAGTGCCACCTTCAGCCCAGGGCGTGATCCTGGAGTCCCGGGATCGAGTCCCACGTCAAGCTCCCTGCATTGGAGCCTGCTTCTCCCTCTGTCTTTGCCTCTCTCTCTCTCTCTCTCTCTCTCTCTCTCTCTCTCTCACACACACACACACACACACACACACTAAATCTTAAAAAAAAAAAAAATTTGTGTCCTACATGTTAGGTTTTTACAAAATGAACAGCGGAGAAATAACAGAAAACCAGCAGAGCCAGGCAGTAGGTTCGAGAGTGCTTTAATGGGGAGCGCTCCTGGGCGAGGTTCCATGACTCGGAGAGGTGGCCAGAGACAGGGAAGTCGCGCGGGGTTGGGGACTGTGGGGGTTTTTAAGCCTTCTTGGTTCCGGCTCTGGATCCGGGTGGGTCCCTTGCCAAATTAGACAAGGGAACACTGTGCCCTTAGGTGATTGGCTGGGGGAGTGGGGTGGGGTAGTATCGGGGGAGGGGGTGGGGGTGGTTCCTGGCTGGAAAGTCCTGGATGGAAAGTTTCGGTTTCCCATCTAGGCTTCGACTTACTGGAGATGATGTGGTGGTCAGGGCTGCTGCTTTGACGGGAAGATCAGCCATTTTGACCCAGTTTGAGATGTCCGCCATTTTGGGTGCCCCTGTCTCTCAGCCAGCCCAACAATACATACGCATACACACACACACACACACACACACACACACACACACACGTGTTTCTAAAAACTATCACATGTATTCATCCATTTGACAATCTAAGGATTTCTGGTATGATAGGCAATGTGCCCGTGGTTCCTACTGGCTTTTCACCAGAGACTGAGGTTTCTAGGAGTTAACAGTCTGCCGCCTGGGTGGCTCAGTGGTTGAGGGGTTGAGCATCGGCCTTTGGGTCAGGGCCCAATTCTGGGGCGGCGGGGGGGGGGGGGGGGGGGGGGGGGAGTGTCCGAGTCCGGACCCATTTCCACATCTGGCTCCCTGTGGGGAGCCTGCTTCTGCCTATGTCTCTGTCTCTGTCTCTCTCTCTCCCTTCCCCCTTCACAAAGTGCTCTCTCTCTCTCTCTCTCTCTCTCTCTCCTCTCTCCTCTCTCCTCGCTCCTCGCTCCTCGCTCAAAAAGTGTAAAATAAGTACAATTTTTAAAAATCTGCCACATGGAATCGAGACTACTGGTTAACGACAAGGAAAACAACCTCTGTGTGTGAGATAGTAGGAGACATGTAGAAAATGCGGGTGGTGGTGGTGGTGGTGGTGGTGGTTAAAGAAAATGAATCTGTCCTGAAATGACTCTGGCTTTTTTTTTTTTTTTTTTTTTTTTTAAGATTTTATTTACTTATTCATGAGATGAGAGACACAGGGACAGGCAGACACAAGGGAAGCAGGCTCCATGCGAGGACCCTGATATGGGACTCAGTCCCAGGAGTCTGGGATCACGTCCTGAGCCCAAGCCAGACGATCAAAGGCTGAGGCACACGGGCGTCCCAAAGCCCAGCTATTTAGAGAAAGAACACTTAAGACTCACGGAACGGGGGATCCCTGGGTGGCGCAGCGGTTTGGCGCCTGCCTTTGGCCCAGGGCGCGATCCTGGAGGCCCGGGATCGGAATCCCACGTCGGGCTCCTGGTGCATGGAGCCTGCTTCTCCCTCTGCCTGTGTCTCTGCCTCTCTCTCTCTCTCTCTCTCTGTATGACTATCAAAAATAAATAATTAAAAAAAAAAAAAAAGACTGACGGAACGGAAAAAGAAATTATAGAAGGGATTTCTGAAGGAGATTTTTGAGATTTGTTTTTGGTTTTCTTTTCTTTTTTTTTTTTTGTGGATTTTACTTATGTATTCATGGGAGAGAGAGAGAGAGAGACAGAGAGAGAAAGAGAGAGACAGAGACAGACAAAGAGAGACAGAGACAGACAGAGAGATAGAGAGAGACAGAGAGAGAGAGAGAGAGAGAGAAAGGAAGAGAGACAGACAGAGAGAAGGGGAGAGAGACACAGAGAGAGACAGGCAGAGAAAAGAGAGGCAGAGAGATAAAGAGAGACAGACAGAGAGAGACAGAGAGATAAAGAGAGACAGAGACGGAGAAAGCGAGACAGAGACAGAGAAAGAGAGAGAGACAGGGAGAGAGAGAGACAGGGAGAGAGAGAGAGAGAGAGAGAGAGAGAGAGAGAGAGAGAGAGAGAGACACAGGCAGGGGAAGAAGTAGGCTCCACTGGGGAGCCCGATGCGGGTCTGGATCCCAGGACCCCTGGGATCAGGCCCTGAGCCAAAGGCAGACCTTCCACCACCGCTGAGCCACCCAAGGCGTCCCAGAAGCAGACTCTTTGAAATAATTGTAGGCGTGGTCAGGACGGACTGAGATTGGGAGAAGTGGGTTTTACTAGTATACTGGTGTAC
This sequence comes from Vulpes vulpes, assembly GCF_048418805.1. Taxonomy (NCBI): domain Eukaryota; kingdom Metazoa; phylum Chordata; class Mammalia; order Carnivora; family Canidae; genus Vulpes; species Vulpes vulpes. The sequence continues at coordinate 69,350 of NW_027325750.1, forward strand.
AACTGAGATTTGGCTCTTCTCTCTGCTAAAATGACGAGATTCTCTTGCATTGGTAGTCTACTCTTGATAAGAGTGTGAACAGAGAAGAAAAGACAAAGACAATGTGCTTTTTTGTTTGTTTGTTTGTTTGTTTGGCTTGGCTTGGTTTGGTTTGGTTTGGTTTGGTTGGGGTTTTTTTGTTTGTTTGTTTTTGGGTGTGTGTGTGTGTGTGTGTGTGTGTGTGTGTGTGTGTGTTTCTCCCTTTACCTGCCCAGAACAGCAAGGTTTTTAGATTCCTTTTTTTTTTTTTTTTTTTTTTTTTTTGGTGGTTGTTGTTGTTGTTTAACTTTTTCTGTTATTTACTTATTTATTTTATTTTTTGGATTCGTTTTTATCCGGTCTTCCCCTACGTAAGAGTGAACACTTCTCCACGTTAAAGGAGCTTCATTTTGGGGGACAACTCTAAGAGCACCTGTAGAATCTCCTAGGGGCCACCTTGGCGAAAGAGACAATGAAGATTTCCGTTTTGTTATGATCCGTGATCCTTTGTAGGCATGTGCCTTGAAAACTTCTGAGATGTTTTTGGTTGGCTGGTTGGCTGCCTGGCTGTCTGTCTACTGGTTCCTTCATCCGTTCGTGGATTCTCAGCGGATCCCAGAATGCCAAACCCTAAATAGAGTCTCTTGACTACTATAGGTCGTTTACCTGTTATGGGAAGGACCGTGAGAAGCACTGTCAGACAAAGAATCATAAGCCCTCTTAGATTATATTGCGTGGGTGAATGCTGCCGGTGTTCCAAACACGAAATGAAATTCCTAAACTTGTAACGTGTCCTGGTAGAGTGCCATCACTCCACATTCGAACTGGTTAAATGCTCTGCGTGCGTGCCTGCGTGTGTTGTGTGTGAGTGTGTGTGTGTGTGTGTATGTGTGTGTGTGTGACAGAAACTGGTCGGATTTTCCTCTCGACTGCATTATAATGAATTCTCATCGGGTCTTTAGGCACGTCCGTCCGTGGGTGACCTCCCTGTCACGTGCAGGTGTTGTTCGGAAGGTCTTGCAACGATACGGTCCGCCTTTCAGAAGATTCGCGGAAAGCACTCTGGACGGATCCCGGTGTCTGGTCATCCTGAGATCGTCCAACTACATACAGTAGGAGTTGCCGGAACTAATGAAAAAGCTGCATGGAAGCCGAACAGAAAGGAACAACGTGGAACTGAATGAGTTCCACGAAACCCTGAACAGAGTTCAGAAACTCTCAGTGAGTCATCTTCCTTTTTTTTTTTTTGGCGATTGTTAAATCCTCTTCAGAAGGTCGGTGGGAATCCGTTCTCATTGTAACCAGACGCCGTTGGAAGGATCCCCTGTATCACCAAGGCCTTCCCTGAGTAGAATGGCGTCTGTTTCTCTTTCTTTCGACCTCCCCCAGTCCCCACGCCGCCCTCCCCTCCTCCCTCCCCTCCCCCCTCCCCTCCCCTCCCCTCTCCCCCCCCCGCCCCCCCCCCCTCCGGGGTCCATTTGTCAAAGTGATCTCTACTCCCAAGGTAGGGCTCGCACTCAGGACCTGGAGGTCAAGAGCCGTGCTCTCTACTGACCGAGCGGGCCACGGGCCCCTGGAATCGCATCCTAAGACTCAGATAGGATCAGACAGCCTGGAGACACTCAGATCCACTTCTCCTCGGGGAGCCAGCCGAGCCCCTCGGAAACCCTGAGCCTGATACCTTCCTTCCAGAGGTCGCCACGGCCTCACTGGGCGAGTCAAGAGTGCCACCTCCTGGCGGACGAAACCGAGAGTCAGCTGCTTAACCTCAGCGAGCCTCCCAGGTTGCCCCTCCAAGGTGCTTGGAAATGCTGAGGCTCAACAACACCGGAACCACAACAACCGGAAGAACAGAAAAGAAGAGCCAAAGGGATGCTGAAGTTCTTCCTTCTGGCCTTGCCTTTACAGGCGTGTGCCGTCTGCGACCACGCCTGTCTCCGAGGACAGGAAGAAAAGAGTCCAGATGGCTGAACCGGGGTTCTGCACTCTGCGGACCACAGGAACCCCCTCCAGCCTGACCCAGGAACTCCCTTACTCTGAGCCAGGGACAGGGGGTCTTGTTTTGTGTTTCGGTTGTGGTCCAAAAGACAGGCGTCACCTACGGTGGAACCTTGTAACCCTTTCTAAGCCTAGAGTCGCTCAGCGGCATTACATACCTTCACACATCCTCCTCGCCAAGTTATCTGTCCATTCCATTTTTTAACTCTCTTTTTTTTAATTTTTAAAATTTTATTTATTTATTTATCTATTTATTTATCTATTTATTTATTTATTCATTCATTTATTATTCATTCATTCATTCATTCATTCATTATTTTTAAGGATTTTTTTTTTAGTCAGGGAGAGAGAGAGAGAGAGAGAGAGAGAGAGAGGCAGAGAGAGAGAGAGAGAGGCAGAGAGGCAGAGACACAGACAGAGGGAGAAGCAGGCTCCATGCAGGGAGCCCGATGTGGGACTGGATCCCGGGTCTCCAGGATCACACCACAGGCTGCAGGCGGCGCCAAACCGCTGCGCCACCCAGGGATCCCTTAAGTTTAATTTCTTAAACTGTATTGATCGGGCATGGGATCTCTGCCTCTCTCTCTCTCTCTCTCTCTCTCTCTCTCTCTCTCTCTCTCGAATAAATAAATAAATACATACATACATACATACATACATAAAATCTTTAACAAATAAATGAATAAATAAACTGTATTTATTCAAGGGAGACACACAGAAGGAGGCCGGGAGGCAGGCAGAGGGAGAAGCAGGCTCCACGCGGGGAGCCCGGTGCGGTGCTGGATCCCCAAAACGCTGTGATGATGCCGGGAGCCGAGTGGAAGGCAGCCGCTCAAACGCGGGTATGCCACCCGGGCACACCTCGTCCGCACCTCTTCCTTCCCACCGCCACCCACGGTCTTGCGCGTTCGTTCATCTGGTTCCCACACACAGGACCTCGTGCTCCAGGTCTATCCCTAGACACACCCTAGGATCCCCAACTAGGGAATAGGTTCAGATGGGACCGATGCTCATGGGACCGTGCTCCTGTTTGAGGACTGTCCTCGGTTGCTGTAGCGGTGGCGGCGAGACGAAGGGTCTCTCTCCACACACCGCACAGGGTGTCGCGTCACGTCGTGGGGAGATGACGCGGGAAGGACGGGTTTCGGTTGGCGGACATTTCTACATCCCATCTGGGAACCGCTCCCACCCCCCCCCCCCACCCTCCGGTGTCCCGGATCTGTAGGAGTGAGGGCAGCAGGAAGCCTCCCATGGATGATATTTGCAAGTGCGCCCTTGCCTGGGGCCGGAGCCTGGGCCGGAACCGGAACCGGACATGGAACCGGTGCAGCCTGGGTGGTTCGGAAGGCAGGCGCCTGCGGGACCGACCGGTGGCCAGCGTGTGGGGGTGGGCGCGTGGGCGGGTGGGGGGCATGCCCCGAGTGGGGCAGATGTCCCCATCCCAAGGAGGCGGAGGAGGAAAGCCACCCCAAGGCCCCTCTTTGGCGCCCCGTCCTGCCGTCCTGTGTCAGGAAACGCTACTGACCCCGGGCGGATCCGGACCAGGCTGCGACCCAGCTGCCCTGCGATCCCACATTCCTCACACCTGGACTCACCGGTGTGGCGCCTGCCTTTCCGGCTCTGCCTGCCTGCCTGCCTGCCTGCCTGCCTAACTATCTCTGCATCCAACTGGCGACTTTCAGTCCGTGAGGTTGGGGGCTTCGACTCTCTGGGTCTTGGCTAGAACCCAAACAGAGAAAGACGTTTGCCATACGATAGGTAGATACCACTTTCAATTAAGCGTCTGTGAAATGATTATGGAGGAAGGAAATTCTCGGCCTTGAACGTTTCTGGGCCCTGCTCCAGTGGCTTTCACACTGACCCAGGGCCAAACGGCTCACAGAAAACTCAGCACTAGTTGGGCTCTATTTCCGTGCCACTGAATGCACGTTGCCTGTCTGCCTCCCCTGAAAAGTCAAGCAACGGGGACGCCTGGGTAGCTCCGTGTTCAGCATCTGCCTTGGGGTCAGGTCATCATCCTGGGGTCCTGGGGCCCCGGCTCCCACTTGGGGCTCCCCGCGGGGAGCCTGCTTCTCTCTGCAGTCTGTCAATGCCTGTCTCTGTGTGTCTCTCATGGATAAATAAAGAACACCTCTAAAACAGGAAAGAATGAATGATTCATTAAAAGGACTGACTGACTGACTGACTGACTGAACTGATCGGCTGACCGACTGACCGGCTGAATGAATGTATACATAAGCAAGCCAGGAAGCAAGCAAGCAAGCAAGCAAGCAAGCAAATGAACAAATGAAATCGATGAAGGGGTGCGTGACTGCTGGCTGGCACTGTCGGGGGAGTGTGGGACTCTATATTTCTCGGTTGCGAGGATGAGCCCTAACCTGGGTGTAAACATCGCATACACCTAAAATCTTCTGGAAAAAAAAAAATTAAAAGAAAAAAAGAAAAAGAAAAAGGTGGGCAGCCCGGGTGGCTCGGCGGTTGAGCGCCGCCTTCAGCCCGGGGCCTGATCCTGGAGGCCCGGCATCAGAGTCCCACGTCGGGTTCCAAGCATGGAGCCTGCTTCTCCCTCTGCCTGTGTGTCCGACTCTCTCACTCACTGTGTCTCAGGAGAAAATAAACAGAATCTTTACAAAAAGGAAAAAAAAAAAAAGTTGTGTTGTTTTGTTTTGTTTTGTTTTGTTTTGTTTTGTTTCGATCGGATCGATCGATCACTAAAAGGCAACCTGCCAAAACTGACGATGAGAAAACGGAAGAAAACCTTCCTGGTTCCCACAGAGTTCAAGCCCTACAGCCTTGCCCGTACCAAGATCAGAGAATAAACTGTCCACTCTCTACGGCGTCCCTCCTCCCGAGGACGCCCCAGCTCCTTATGGAGCATGCACACGCACGTGCACGCGCACGCAGAAAAGCGGGGCGAACCGAACCAGACCCTAGAGAACCCTGCAGCGAAGGTTGAGCACACGAGACACACACACACACACACACACACACACACACACGCACACACACACAGGAAACTCTGGCAGGCTACCCCTGGGCTGCTTAGGGGGCCTATACTTACTTGCAAGTGCTCACTGACCTGGGACACGTGGAAGGGGAACCTGAGGCTCAGATGGCCCAAACCGGGTGAATGGGGTGCTTTGCTCATGCCTGAATGCTATGCTCTCCGCGATTAGAGAAAGCTGGCAATGAGGCCAGCCCAGGGACCAGAACCTAACCTAAAAATCCCTCTGGCTCCATCAGTAATGTCCCGACTGTTGGTGAGGAACCAGTGCTCGGCTGGCTCGGGGAGACAGACGCTCTGGTCTTCTTCGGGTTGGGTTGTTGCTGCGGCTTTGGGTATCTTTGCAGGAAACCGGCCTCTTCTCTTTCGAAATGGAAACCAAAGGATGGATGGGGTCCGGACGCGGTCACGCTCGCTGGCCACTGGAGTTGTTGTCACCCAGCCAGCGGGGAGATCAGAACATCGGGTCTTTCGTGACCTCTCCACAGATAGGAGTGAGACCAAGGCTATATACTTTGTTGGCATCTCGTCTGTGTCTACGTGTCCCTATGGGTTCTACGAGGGAGAGGTTTCCTCTACCTCCGGATGCTATATTGCTGACATCCCTTTGTAAAGGAACTGTAGCTTAGGA
>NW_027325750.1:80000-85000 GCF_048418805.1 Vulpes vulpes
CCTCCCTTAGTCCTTCGCCCTTATCACTCCATGCCTGTGTTTGGCCTCTGGACCCTAAGACACCACGGTCATGTGTTTAACTCCCCATCAGATTCACCAGACCCCGCCATGCCACGCCCTCCCAGATGCACCCCCACCCCTGGAAGGCATTAGAGTGAGATGGCATCCTCCACATCCAGGATTGATTCCCAAAGGGTTTATTGGGGTTTCCTGGGTCAGGAAACCAGGGGGGGTCGCTTTTGGACCCCAAACAATGTGAGTTCTTCATACATCCTCTTTGCCCTTCTCTTTCCCCCTCCCCTCCCCTCCTCTTCTCTTCTCTTTTCTTCTGTCCCCTCCCCCACAGTTTGGGAGCCGCAGCCTGAGGGTTGGGGGAGGTGCAGAAAGCCATTCAATGGAGAGAAGTCCCAGGCTCGGACTGTAACAGACAACCATGTGCATTTGAATGAAATGATTGAATGAGGGCCATTGGAATGGATGGCCCTGAACCTCCCTTCTGCCACCCGCCACCCTCCATCCCCGCCCCCAACCAACCCTGAGTCCTCTGGTGGATTTGGGAATGGAAGGCGTGTGTGTGTGTGTGTGTGTGTGTGTGTGTGTGTGTGTTTACACGGACGCACCCGCGGAGGGTGGTGGGGCATGCTCACGTTGGCTCCTGCAAACTCCATTCATTCTGGGAATGTTCTATTGTTTCTGCTGAGTTGCCAGTTGCTGCGATGAGCCAAGCTATACTCCTTCCGTTGCCTAGTTCTTAAAAAGGCCGAGTCTCCGGTTTTCTCAGTGAATGGACTGACCCACACCTTCCCATCCCGCCGGACCCCTTCTGCAAATACTTGCACTCAAAGGGTTCTTTCACTTCGTCCAGAAAACAAACATCAGCCACCCACACCCACCCCATTGCCACAGATACGCAACCCACACAACAAAACTCCAGCTGGCCTCCTTCTGCTTCCATGTACTTTAGAGAGTCACTGTCTTAGACATGCCTTAGGCTCAAGGACTTGATGCTGTCTCCCTTTCTGTGGCACGGTCCCGTCCCCCGTTAGGCCCAAAGTAGAATTGAATTGCATGACCACACTGCTACACTGCTCGCGGGAGCTGGAGAAGATATGCTAACGTGACTGACCTGATGGGAGCACTGTCCATTTGAAAGGACCTACAGGCCGAGGCGTCTACAAACATGCTCCCTGGAAGTCTTTGGCATTCACATGCCTCTGATGAAATCATTGCTCTGGAAACTCCAGCATCTATAGCCGATCTTGTTGTCCATGGTCTTCTGACCATTACTCGTCCTCTGTTCGCCTGACATTCTGCCCAATTGTCCACGGAGAAATTAGACCCCATCCCGTGAGAGCCGAATCCGATTCCTCTGCTCACCCCCACGACAGACAGAGAAGAATATGCACAGGTCTGTGCCCGCCCATCTTCTCTTTCTCTGCCACGCCACGCCACGCCACGCCACGCCAGGCCACGCCAGGCCACGGCAGAAGAAAATGTGGCCCGCCCTCCCTTCTCCTGTCAAAAGTCAAATCTGAGATATGACTTGGATACGAAGGAAACCAGATTACTGTTTTGAATCATAGACACATTGATTGATTGAAGATTTTATTTAGGTAGTCATGAGACGCGCGCGCGCGCGCACGCACGCACACGCACGCACGCACGCACGGACGGACGCACGGACGGACGCACGCACGCAGGCACGCACGCACGGACGCACGCAGAGGCAGAGACGCAGGCAGAGGGAGAAGGAGACTCCATCCATGCAGGGAGCCCGCTGTGGGACTCGACTCCAGGACCCCGGGATCACGCCCTGGGCCAAAGGCAGGCGCTCAGCCGCTGAGCCACCCCGGCCTCCCTACCTGGAGACACTTTGATAGAGTAGCAGCAGCAGCAAAGAAACACAGGCACACCGCCGCTCCCCCCACCCCCCCAGGTGAAAGAAGGTCCTGCTGACTCCCCTCCTTTTCCTCTGAGAAGAGAAGCACACCCCCTCTCCTGCCCCTGGAAGGTGCCTTGGAGGGGAGCGCCAGGAGGGGAGTGAATGACATTCTTCTCTTCAAGGACAGGAAGTGGAGCATGAGCAGGAGAATTCTGGAGAAACAGATTGTGTTATAGAAAAGAAAAGAAAAGAAAAGAAAAGAAAAGAAAAGAGAAAATCCTTATGTTCTTTGAGCCTCCCCCCCCCCCCCCCATGGAGTTCCTCTTCCACAACCTCTTCTCATTCAACCCAATAGACAAGTATTTGGGGGGGGGGGTCAGGTCCCAGACGCTGAGAGGGTGGAGGTGAAGGTGGTGCGGGGGAGGGGGGGGCACACCGTCCTCTCCAGCGCCTTTGGTTCAGACCTCCTTCGTGGCCTCCCTCCCTCCCTCCCTCCCTCCCTCCCTCCCTCCCTCCCTCCTTCCTTCCTCTTCTAAATATACAAATTAAATCCTAAAAAGAAAAAGGAAGGACACGAGAAAAACACGAGAAAAAACAGTGCATCCGTTGCTGTCCTAGGAGTGCTCCCGGGGCCCTCCGCCCGTCCCCGGGCCGAGAGGCGAGATCCGAGGCGTCCTGACGGCCTCGCCGCCCGGATCTGTCCCGCTGTCGTTCGCGCCGGTTGTCGGGTGCCACCTGGCGGCCGCTTTTATAGAGCGTGTCCCCTCCGGAGGCTCGGCGGCGACAGCAAGGAACAGGCTTTGGTGGCGGTTTCCCGGGGCCGAGTTCCAGGAGGAGGGCGGCCCCGGCGCGGGCGTCCGGCTGTCGCCGGGGCATCGGCGCGCGATGCGCTCGCCGGAGATTGGACCTCCAGAGCTGCGAGGGAGTGTCGCTGTCGCCGCTGTCGCTGTTGTCGCCTCCGCCTCGCTCCCGGAGGAGGGCGTGCGGGCCGCCTGGGTGGGTCGACCAGCACCCGCCGGTGGCTCCTCCTCCGCCCGCGAGGACCGACCTGGGCCGCCTCGGGGGAAGGGGACAGGGTGTGTCCCGCCGTCCGTCCTGTGGCTCCGGGCGATCTTCGGGCCTTCCGTGTCACGCGGTTGTCTCCCGTTGTCACGCCCTGGCGACGGGGACCGGTCCGAGCCTGGAGGGGAAGCCCGTGGGTGGCGCGACAGACCCGGCTGCGGGCACGTGTGGGGGTCCCGGGCGTCGGACGCGATTTTCTCCCCGTTTTCCGAGGTCCGCTGCGGAGGTGGGTCCCGGTCGGACCGGGTGCCACGCGGGGGTGGGCCGGCCGGCCGGCCCCGGTGGCGATTCCCGGTGAGGCTGCCTCTGCCCGCGTGGCCCTCCACCTCCCCTGGCCCGTGCCGGGGTTGGGGACGGCGGTAGGCACGGGGCGGTCCTGAGGGCCGCGGGGGACGGCCTCCGCACGGTGCCTCCGGAGAACTTTGACGATTTTTCAAAGTCTCCTCTTGGAGATCACTGGCGTGGCGGCGTGGCGGCGTGGCGGCGTGGCCGTCTCCACCTCCCGCATATCGCCCCTCCCCCCTCCCCACCCTGGGTCGACCAGATAGCCCGGGGGGCTCCGTGGGGTGGGGGTGGGGGGGCGCCGTGGGGCAGGTTTTGGGGACAGTGGCCGTGCCACGGTCCCGGGAGGTCGCGGTGACCTGTGGCTGGTCCCCGCCAGCAGGCGCGGCTATTTTCTCGCCCGAAATGAACATTTTTTGTTGCCAGGTAGGTGCTGACACGTTGTGTTTCGGCGACAGACAGGCAGACGGAAAAGACAGTCGGTCCGTCGCTCGCCTTGGAGATGCGGGCCTCTGGGCGCGTGTGGGGTTCTGGGCTTGACCGCGCGGCCGAGCCGGTCCCTGTCCTCGCTCACTGGAGCCTGAGCCGTCCGCCTGGGCCTGCGCGCCGGCTCTCGCGCTGGACTCCAGGTGGCCCGGGTCGTGGTGTCACCCTCCGGTCTCTGGCACCCGAGGGAGGGCGGTGTGGGCAGGTGGCGGTGGGTCTTTTACCCCCGTGCGCTCCATGCCGTGGGCACCCGGCTGTTGGCCGTGACAACCCCTGTCCCGCAAGGCTCCGTGCCGCGTGTCAGGCGTCCCCCGCTGTCTCTGGGGTTGTCCGGTCGCTCCTGCCCCCCTGGGGGTCGAGGGGCTGCCGGTGAGGCGGAAGCAGGTCCCCCCGGTCGCCGTCCTCGCTGGGCTTTTGCTCCTCGGGAAGCCCCCTCGGGGCCGCAGCTTGCTGCCGATCGATCGATGTGGTGATCTCGTGCTCTCCTGGGCCGGGCCTAAGCCGCGTCAGACGAGGGACGGGCATCCATGGCGGATGCGACCGCTCTTCTCGCTCTGCCCGCGGGCCCCTCCCTCCCCGGCTCCTCCACGCCCGGCCGTCGTGACGGCGGGTGCGCGGGGGGGCGCGCGCCGGGGTTGGGGGTGGTGCGGACTCCGGCCCGACCCCGCCCTCCCGCCTTCTTGCCTCGCGGCGCTGGCGGGACCGGGGTCCTCTGACGCGGCGGACACTCTCGCCGGCCTTTCCTGAAGGCCTGGGTCCGTGGCGAGCGGCCCTCCCCTCCGCGGGGAGGGCCTGCCCGACGCCGCGCTGCTCACCGCCCGGCCTGGGCGCGCTTGAGCGCGTTGCGCCCGGCCCTCCGTGGTGCCCCTGGAGCGCTCCAGGTCGCCTCAGGTGCCTGAGGCCGAGCGGTGGCGTCGTTTCCTTCCCCGTCGACTCCCCTCGGGCCGCCGCCGCCGTCGGTGGCGCGTCCGAGGAGCGGGTGGCGGAAGTCGGCAAGGGAGGCGCACCCGTGCCCCTGGCGGGGGCCCGGGCGCCTCGTCTTCCTTCCCCCTCCCCTCCCCCTCGCCGCGCCGGCGGGGGTGGTGTGGGGGCGGTGTGACTCGGAGGACTTGGTGGGGACGCGTGAGCGCCCGCGGCGGGCCGAGCCAGCGCCCCGGGCGCTTGGCCAGCCCGAGGGGCTGCCCCTCTCTCCCGGCACGGGTCGTGCCCCCGTCTCCGTTCCTCGGTCTCGCCCGCCTCGCGGGAGGCGGGGAGCTCTCCCCTCTGGGCGGTGACGTGGCCGCGCCGT
>NW_027325750.1:100000-112500 GCF_048418805.1 Vulpes vulpes
CTCACACCTGGACTCCCCGGGCGGGCGAGCCAGCTTTCTGGCCCTGCCTGCCTGAGCCTACCTCTCTATCTCTGGCATCCAACTTGCAACTTCAAGTCCCTGAGGTCGAGAGCTTCGGCTCTCTGGGTCCTGCTAGTAACCCAAACAGACAGACACCCATGCCATGCCATGCCATGCCATGCCATGCCATTCCATACCACTTGCAATCAGGCATCTGCGAAATGAATATTGAGCAAGGGAATTCTCAGCCTTGAACGTTTCTGGGCCCCGCTCCCTTGGATTTCGCACCGGCCAAATGTCCAAAGGGCTCCGAGAAACCTCAGCACACGGGCTCTGTTTCCGTCCCTCTGAACACACGTTGCCTGTCTGTCTCCCTTATAATACAGAAACGGGGACGCCTGGGTGGCTCCGTGTGGAGCATCTGCCTTAGGGGCACGTCGTGATCACAGGATCCGGGGATCCAGCCCCACATCGAGCTCCTTGCATTGGAGCCTGCTTCTCCCTCTGCCTAGGTCTCTGCCCCTTTCTCTCTCTCTCTCTCTCTCTCTCTCTCTCTCTCTCTCAAAATCCGGCAAAAATAAAAAGAATGAAAGAAAGAAAAAGAAAGAAAGAAAAGAAAATTCCCTACGTTCGGACTTCCACGTCACCCCATCAGAAAGATGCCTCGTGGGATGGGACCCAAGAGGTGGTCCAGAGAAATAAGGACCCGACTCCCCCCCCCCCACACACACACACACTTCCCATGAGTCCAAATCATGAAGAAGACGGGGAAAGCAGGCCAGGCAGGCAGACGCCAGAAATCCGAAGTCCACACGCACGCACGCACGGACGAGCACCAGAACCGATGCCCAACCCACTGCCTGCGCCTCCACCTCTTTCAGAGGGCTGAAAGGCAACCACGGACAAGGCCTGTTTTCCAGGAGGAAACCGACATGAAGGAACAGGCGGCGTTGGAGGCGGAAGGCTGGAAGGTTGACGGATAGAGAAAGGAAAAGAGGGACAAGAGGGACGGGTGGACACCTGGGTGGCTCAGTGGTTGGGCGGCTGCCTTCCTCTCAGGGTGTGATGCGGGGGGGGGGGGGAGGTGGAAGGGATACCCTGGGGTCCTGTGCCCGCATCCGGTTCCCTGCCTGCGGGGAGCCTGCTTCTCCCTCTGCCTGTGTCTCTGTCTGCCTCTCTCTGTGTCTCTCAGGAGTAAATAAAGAAATCCTTAAAAAAAAAAAAAAAAAGGAAAAAAATAAAAACCTTTAAATCTGTCTCAGTCCGCCTCTCTCTGTGTCTCTCAGGAGTAAATAAAGAAATCCTTAAAAAAAAAAAAAAAAGGAAAAAAATAAAAACCTTTAAATCTGTCTCAGTCCTGGCGGGGGCGGGGACTGCCTTGCCGCCTCTGCGCCTCCGCCTCCCCCGCGGCCCCCGCACCCCCCCCCCCGTTTCTGCAACACTCCTGTGGATGGAGTGGTCAACTCCTCTGCCATCATCCCGGGTGCCTCCAACGCCATCGCCGCCCCCCCTCCTCATCCCGCCGCCCCCCTGTAAGGAGCAAAAATCACCCGAGCCATTGGGCCACCACGGGAGCCTGACAGTGGGAGTGGGGAACACATAGATTGAGTTTTTAGAGGACGCGGGGCGGCGGGGGGGGGGGGGGCGGCGGCTGGGGCGACATCTACGCCTTTGGAGCCAATGCATGGTTGTTGGTTTCCTTTATTTTTTGGAGGGGGGGTGCGGTGGAGTTTGAAGATATTTCTTTATTAGGATGCTCACCAGAATGACAGGCTGGCACTGTCCGTCTGATGTGATAAAGGATACATACATCTGATCCGATTCTGGCAGGAAACAGGCGTAAGGCCTCTCAGACCTGGTACCGAGCGTCCGTGAAAGACGACTCCATTCACCAGAGAGCATGTTTCCTTGATTCCGAGGTCTCTGCTGTAGCTTCCGGTCACGTCTCCGTGACTTGCTCAGACTTCATTCCGGCATCATCAGTGGACCCTCTCTTTCTTTCTTTTTCTTTCTTTCTTTCTTTCTTTCTTTCTTTCTTTCTTTCTTTCTTTCTTTCTTTTTCTTTTCTTTTTTTTTCCCTAGCCACTTCTCAACTCCTTACGTCAGCTGCCGCCTGTCTGACTCACCCAGGTAGCCTCGAATTCTGCAGCACATCTCTTTGGTACGCTGCTGCCCTGCCACCCTCAGGGGCATGGGTTGGGATTTGGGTGGGGAAGGGGAACGACGTCACGTTACCGAAGCAGACGGCAGGAGCGTATTGGCAAATGACACTAGGACACCCGGACACCCCGCAGGCCCGCCCGCCCGAGGGCCTGCTTGGAGCGCACGAACACACCCGTAGGGCACGTTCTTCTCTTCACGTGGCGCGGCGCGGCAGGCAGCGGAAGGTGTGGGATGACCTCCAGGGGCTCGGCGTCTGCAGCCAGCCATCAGGATGAACTCAGGGATGCCTCCGTGGAGGGTTTTGGTGGCTCCGTGAGCTCCTTTCCGAAGCTGCTTGTAGTTACAGGACTGCTGAACAAGCGTCCAGGAGTTTCTTGGTGAGGTGGGCATCTGCCACGGGGTAGGCCTTCGGATTGACATCGGCCTCAGTCATCTCTGCGTATCCGCGGTCCCTGTGGGTTTCCTGTAAAAAGACGTGTCCTGGGAGCTATCACCGTCACACTTCATACGGATGACCAGCTTTGCCCCCACCCACCCCCACCCCCACCCCCGCCGCCGTTGGGGTTGGGGTGGGCGGTGGGATGCGCTGTGCTCCCGTCACAGTTTGTGGGCCCTGGAATGGTGGTGATCGAGATACACCCCTCCGCCACCTCATTACAAAGAAACAAGACACTGTGGTGTCTTGTTAGACCCCACAGGCACAGCAAAGAAAAGGAGAACTACTTATCCCCTTGTTCCACCGGGACCGACCCGGATGGATGCCCGAGGGTCCAGGCCCCGAGGGACGGGCGTACTCAACTTTTGCTGTGAACTCAACGGATTAGTTAAGTTGTGCCTCTGAGGATTTGTCCACGGAAACTACTCCAAATGATCGATTTTGTCTGTCTCGTGTACTTTTCCTTGTTACGAGCAAGCAGGTAAAAGAAAGAAAGAAAGAAAGAAAGAAAGAAAGAAAGAAAGAAAGAAAGAAAGAAAGAAAAAGATGAAAAAAGGTCTATAGGTTAAACTTTTACAATACCTTCCCAAATCTTTGGTGACCTGGAACTTTGAAGGTGTAACTAGCTTAATTGATAAATTGGGTTCAGTTCACCGGATACCTGGCGTCTGTCTTTCCAACAGAAGGTAAAATACTAGAGTGTGAGTCAATGAGACACCCAAGGTGGTTTTTTTTGTTTGGTGGTGTTGTGTTTTCCTCCTCCACCCCTTGCCCTTTTCTTCCTTCCCCCCCTCCCCCCCACCTCAGTTTTTGTGTTTCTCTTTTGTCTGATTCAGGAAACCTGCCGATACCTGGGTGTGTTAGTAAACGTGTTTCAGGTTTGTTTGCTTCTTTTTTCCTTCCTCTTTTTTTTAAATTTTAATTCACAATTCATGAGACATACATACACACACACACACACACACACAGGCAGAGACACAGGCAGAGGGAGAAGCGGGCTCCCTGCAGGAACCCCCGATGTAGGACTCGATCCCGGGACTCCAGGATCACGCCCTGGGCCGAAGGCAGGTGCTAAACCGCTGAGCCACCCAGGGATCCCCTGTTTCGTGCTTCCTTAACAATTGTATCATACAGGGCAGCCCGTGTGGCTCAGCGTTTTAGTGCCACCTTCAGCCCAGGGCGTGATCCTGGAGTCCCGGGATCGAGTCCCACGTCAAGCTCCCTGCATTGGAGCCTGCTTCTCCCTCTGTCTTTGCCTCTCTCTCTCTCTCTCTCTCTCTCTCTCTCTCTCTCTCACACACACACACACACACACACACACTAAATCTTAAAAAAAAAAAAAATTTGTGTCCTACATGTTAGGTTTTTACAAAATGAACAGCGGAGAAATAACAGAAAACCAGCAGAGCCAGGCAGTAGGTTCGAGAGTGCTTTAATGGGGAGCGCTCCTGGGCGAGGTTCCATGACTCGGAGAGGTGGCCAGAGACAGGGAAGTCGCGCGGGGTTGGGGACTGTGGGGGTTTTTAAGCCTTCTTGGTTCCGGCTCTGGATCCGGGTGGGTCCCTTGCCAAATTAGACAAGGGAACACTGTGCCCTTAGGTGATTGGCTGGGGGAGTGGGGTGGGGTAGTATCGGGGGAGGGGGTGGGGGTGGTTCCTGGCTGGAAAGTCCTGGATGGAAAGTTTCGGTTTCCCATCTAGGCTTCGACTTACTGGAGATGATGTGGTGGTCAGGGCTGCTGCTTTGACGGGAAGATCAGCCATTTTGACCCAGTTTGAGATGTCCGCCATTTTGGGTGCCCCTGTCTCTCAGCCAGCCCAACAATACATACGCATACACACACACACACACACACACACACACACACACACACGTGTTTCTAAAAACTATCACATGTATTCATCCATTTGACAATCTAAGGATTTCTGGTATGATAGGCAATGTGCCCGTGGTTCCTACTGGCTTTTCACCAGAGACTGAGGTTTCTAGGAGTTAACAGTCTGCCGCCTGGGTGGCTCAGTGGTTGAGGGGTTGAGCATCGGCCTTTGGGTCAGGGCCCAATTCTGGGGCGGCGGGGGGGGGGGGGGGGGGGGGGGGGGAGTGTCCGAGTCCGGACCCATTTCCACATCTGGCTCCCTGTGGGGAGCCTGCTTCTGCCTATGTCTCTGTCTCTGTCTCTCTCTCTCCCTTCCCCCTTCACAAAGTGCTCTCTCTCTCTCTCTCTCTCTCTCTCTCCTCTCTCCTCTCTCCTCGCTCCTCGCTCCTCGCTCAAAAAGTGTAAAATAAGTACAATTTTTAAAAATCTGCCACATGGAATCGAGACTACTGGTTAACGACAAGGAAAACAACCTCTGTGTGTGAGATAGTAGGAGACATGTAGAAAATGCGGGTGGTGGTGGTGGTGGTGGTGGTGGTTAAAGAAAATGAATCTGTCCTGAAATGACTCTGGCTTTTTTTTTTTTTTTTTTTTTTTTTAAGATTTTATTTACTTATTCATGAGATGAGAGACACAGGGACAGGCAGACACAAGGGAAGCAGGCTCCATGCGAGGACCCTGATATGGGACTCAGTCCCAGGAGTCTGGGATCACGTCCTGAGCCCAAGCCAGACGATCAAAGGCTGAGGCACACGGGCGTCCCAAAGCCCAGCTATTTAGAGAAAGAACACTTAAGACTCACGGAACGGGGGATCCCTGGGTGGCGCAGCGGTTTGGCGCCTGCCTTTGGCCCAGGGCGCGATCCTGGAGGCCCGGGATCGGAATCCCACGTCGGGCTCCTGGTGCATGGAGCCTGCTTCTCCCTCTGCCTGTGTCTCTGCCTCTCTCTCTCTCTCTCTCTCTGTATGACTATCAAAAATAAATAATTAAAAAAAAAAAAAAAGACTGACGGAACGGAAAAAGAAATTATAGAAGGGATTTCTGAAGGAGATTTTTGAGATTTGTTTTTGGTTTTCTTTTCTTTTTTTTTTTTTGTGGATTTTACTTATGTATTCATGGGAGAGAGAGAGAGAGAGACAGAGAGAGAAAGAGAGAGACAGAGACAGACAAAGAGAGACAGAGACAGACAGAGAGATAGAGAGAGACAGAGAGAGAGAGAGAGAGAGAGAAAGGAAGAGAGACAGACAGAGAGAAGGGGAGAGAGACACAGAGAGAGACAGGCAGAGAAAAGAGAGGCAGAGAGATAAAGAGAGACAGACAGAGAGAGACAGAGAGATAAAGAGAGACAGAGACGGAGAAAGCGAGACAGAGACAGAGAAAGAGAGAGAGACAGGGAGAGAGAGAGACAGGGAGAGAGAGAGAGAGAGAGAGAGAGAGAGAGAGAGAGAGAGAGACACAGGCAGGGGAAGAAGTAGGCTCCACTGGGGAGCCCGATGCGGGTCTGGATCCCAGGACCCCTGGGATCAGGCCCTGAGCCAAAGGCAGACCTTCCACCACCGCTGAGCCACCCAAGGCGTCCCAGAAGCAGACTCTTTGAAAAGTAATTGTAGGCGTGGTCAGGACGGACTGAGATTGGGAGAAGTGGGTTTTACTAGTATACTGGTGTACAACTGAGATTTGGCTCTTCTCTCTGCTAAAATGACGAGATTCTCTTGCATTGGTAGTCTACTCTTGATAAGAGTGTGAACAGAGAAGAAAAGACAAAGACAATGTGCTTTTTTGTTTGTTTGTTTGTTTGTTTGGCTTGGCTTGGTTTGGTTTGGTTTGGTTTGGTTGGGGTTTTTTTGTTTGTTTGTTTTTGGGTGTGTGTGTGTGTGTGTGTGTGTGTGTGTGTGTGTGTGTTTCTCCCTTTACCTGCCCAGAACAGCAAGGTTTTTAGATTCCTTTTTTTTTTTTTTTTTTTTTTTTTTGGTGGTTGTTGTTGTTGTTTAACTTTTTCTGTTATTTACTTATTTATTTTATTTTTTGGATTCGTTTTTATCCGGTCTTCCCCTACGTAAGAGTGAACACTTCTCCACGTTAAAGGAGCTTCATTTTGGGGGACAACTCTAAGAGCACCTGTAGAATCTCCTAGGGGCCACCTTGGCGAAAGAGACAATGAAGATTTCCGTTTTGTTATGATCCGTGATCCTTTGTAGGCATGTGCCTTGAAAACTTCTGAGATGTTTTTGGTTGGCTGGTTGGCTGCCTGGCTGTCTGTCTACTGGTTCCTTCATCCGTTCGTGGATTCTCAGCGGATCCCAGAATGCCAAACCCTAAATAGAGTCTCTTGACTACTATAGGTCGTTTACCTGTTATGGGAAGGACCGTGAGAAGCACTGTCAGACAAAGAATCATAAGCCCTCTTAGATTATATTGCGTGGGTGAATGCTGCCGGTGTTCCAAACACGAAATGAAATTCCTAAACTTGTAACGTGTCCTGGTAGAGTGCCATCACTCCACATTCGAACTGGTTAAATGCTCTGCGTGCGTGCCTGCGTGTGTTGTGTGTGAGTGTGTGTGTGTGTGTGTATGTGTGTGTGTGTGACAGAAACTGGTCGGATTTTCCTCTCGACTGCATTATAATGAATTCTCATCGGGTCTTTAGGCACGTCCGTCCGTGGGTGACCTCCCTGTCACGTGCAGGTGTTGTTCGGAAGGTCTTGCAACGATACGGTCCGCCTTTCAGAAGATTCGCGGAAAGCACTCTGGACGGATCCCGGTGTCTGGTCATCCTGAGATCGTCCAACTACATACAGTAGGAGTTGCCGGAACTAATGAAAAAGCTGCATGGAAGCCGAACAGAAAGGAACAACGTGGAACTGAATGAGTTCCACGAAACCCTGAACAGAGTTCAGAAACTCTCAGTGAGTCATCTTCCTTTTTTTTTTTTTGGCGATTGTTAAATCCTCTTCAGAAGGTCGGTGGGAATCCGTTCTCATTGTAACCAGACGCCGTTGGAAGGATCCCCTGTATCACCAAGGCCTTCCCTGAGTAGAATGGCGTCTGTTTCTCTTTCTTTCGACCTCCCCCAGTCCCCACGCCGCCCTCCCCTCCTCCCTCCCCTCCCCCCTCCCCTCCCCTCCCCTCTCCCCCCCCCGCCCCCCCCCCCTCCGGGGTCCATTTGTCAAAGTGATCTCTACTCCCAAGGTAGGGCTCGCACTCAGGACCTGGAGGTCAAGAGCCGTGCTCTCTACTGACCGAGCGGGCCACGGGCCCCTGGAATCGCATCCTAAGACTCAGATAGGATCAGACAGCCTGGAGACACTCAGATCCACTTCTCCTCGGGGAGCCAGCCGAGCCCCTCGGAAACCCTGAGCCTGATACCTTCCTTCCAGAGGTCGCCACGGCCTCACTGGGCGAGTCAAGAGTGCCACCTCCTGGCGGACGAAACCGAGAGTCAGCTGCTTAACCTCAGCGAGCCTCCCAGGTTGCCCCTCCAAGGTGCTTGGAAATGCTGAGGCTCAACAACACCGGAACCACAACAACCGGAAGAACAGAAAAGAAGAGCCAAAGGGATGCTGAAGTTCTTCCTTCTGGCCTTGCCTTTACAGGCGTGTGCCGTCTGCGACCACGCCTGTCTCCGAGGACAGGAAGAAAAGAGTCCAGATGGCTGAACCGGGGTTCTGCACTCTGCGGACCACAGGAACCCCCTCCAGCCTGACCCAGGAACTCCCTTACTCTGAGCCAGGGACAGGGGGTCTTGTTTTGTGTTTCGGTTGTGGTCCAAAAGACAGGCGTCACCTACGGTGGAACCTTGTAACCCTTTCTAAGCCTAGAGTCGCTCAGCGGCATTACATACCTTCACACATCCTCCTCGCCAAGTTATCTGTCCATTCCATTTTTTAACTCTCTTTTTTTTAATTTTTAAAATTTTATTTATTTATTTATCTATTTATTTATTTATTCATTCATTTATTATTCATTCATTCATTCATTCATTCATTATTTTTAAGGATTTTTTTTTTAGTCAGGGAGAGAGAGAGAGAGAGAGAGAGAGAGAGAGAGAGGCAGAGAGAGAGAGAGAGAGGCAGAGAGGCAGAGACACAGACAGAGGGAGAAGCAGGCTCCATGCAGGGAGCCCGATGTGGGACTGGATCCCGGGTCTCCAGGATCACACCACAGGCTGCAGGCGGCGCCAAACCGCTGCGCCACCCAGGGATCCCTTAAGTTTAATTTCTTAAACTGTATTGATCGGGCATGGGATCTCTGCCTCTCTCTCTCTCTCTCTCTCTCTCTCTCTCTCTCGAATAAATAAATAAATACATACATACATACATACATACATACATAAAATCTTTAACAAATAAATGAATAAATAAACTGTATTTATTCAAGGGAGACACACAGAAGGAGGCCGGGAGGCAGGCAGAGGGAGAAGCAGGCTCCACGCGGGGAGCCCGGTGCGGTGCTGGATCCCCAAAACGCTGTGATGATGCCGGGAGCCGAGTGGAAGGCAGCCGCTCAAACGCGGGTATGCCACCCGGGCACACCTCGTCCGCACCTCTTCCTTCCCACCGCCACCCACGGTCTTGCGCGTTCGTTCATCTGGTTCCCACACACAGGACCTCGTGCTCCAGGTCTATCCCTAGACACACCCTAGGATCCCCAACTAGGGAATAGGTTCAGATGGGACCGATGCTCATGGGACCGTGCTCCTGTTTGAGGACTGTCCTCGGTTGCTGTAGCGGTGGCGGCGAGACAAAGGGTCTCTCTCCACACACCGCACAGGGTGTCGCGTCACGTCGTGGGGAGATGACGCGGGAAGGACGGGTTTCGGTTGGCGGACATTTCTACATCCCATCTGGGAACCGCTCCCACCCCCCCCCCACCCTCCGGTGTCCCGGATCTGTAGGAGTGAGGGCAGCAGGAAGCCTCCCATGGATGATATTTGCAAGTGCGCCCTTGCCTGGGGCCGGAGCCTGGGCCGGAACCGGAACCGGACATGGAACCGGTGCAGCCTGGGTGGTTCGGAAGGCAGGCGCCTGCGGGACCGACCGGTGGCCAGCGTGTGGGGGTGGGCGCGTGGGCGGGTGGGGGGCATGCCCCGAGTGGGGCAGATGTCCCCATCCCAAGGAGGCGGAGGAGGAAAGCCACCCCAAGGCCCCTCTTTGGCGCCCCGTCCTGCCGTCCTGTGTCAGGAAACGCTACTGACCCCGGGCGGATCCGGACCAGGCTGCGACCCAGCTGCCCTGCGATCCCACATTCCTCACACCTGGACTCACCGGTGTGGCGCCTGCCTTTCCGGCTCTGCCTGCCTGCCTGCCTGCCTGCCTGCCTAACTATCTCTGCATCCAACTGGCGACTTTCAGTCCGTGAGGTTGGGGGCTTCGACTCTCTGGGTCTTGGCTAGAACCCAAACAGAGAAAGACGTTTGCCATACGATAGGTAGATACCACTTTCAATTAAGCGTCTGTGAAATGATTATGGAGGAAGGAAATTCTCGGCCTTGAACGTTTCTGGGCCCTGCTCCAGTGGCTTTCACACTGACCCAGGGCCAAACGGCTCACAGAAAACTCAGCACTAGTTGGGCTCTATTTCCGTGCCACTGAATGCACGTTGCCTGTCTGCCTCCCCTGAAAAGTCAAGCAACGGGGACGCCTGGGTAGCTCCGTGTTCAGCATCTGCCTTGGGGTCAGGTCATCATCCTGGGGTCCTGGGGCCCCGGCTCCCACTTGGGGCTCCCCGCGGGGAGCCTGCTTCTCTCTGCAGTCTGTCAATGCCTGTCTCTGTGTGTCTCTCATGGATAAATAAAGAACACCTCTAAAACAGGAAAGAATGAATGATTCATTAAAAGGACTGACTGACTGACTGACTGACTGAACTGATCGGCTGACCGACTGACCGGCTGAATGAATGTATACATAAGCAAGCCAGGAAGCAAGCAAGCAAGCAAGCAAGCAAGCAAGCAAATGAACAAATGAAATCGATGAAGGGGTGCGTGACTGCTGGCTGGCACTGTCGGGGGAGTGTGGGACTCTATATTTCTCGGTTGCGAGGATGAGCCCTAACCTGGGTGTAAACATCGCATACACCTAAAATCTTCTGGAAAAAAAAAAATTAAAAGAAAAAAAGAAAAAGAAAAAGGTGGGCAGCCCGGGTGGCTCGGCGGTTGAGCGCCGCCTTCAGCCCGGGGCCTGATCCTGGAGGCCCGGCATCAGAGTCCCACGTCGGGTTCCAAGCATGGAGCCTGCTTCTCCCTCTGCCTGTGTGTCCGACTCTCTCACTCACTGTGTCTCAGGAGAAAATAAACAGAATCTTTACAAAAAGGAAAAAAAAAAAAGTTGTGTTGTTTTGTTTTGTTTTGTTTTGTTTTGTTTTGTTTCGATCGGATCGATCGATCACTAAAAGGCAACCTGCCAAAACTGACGATGAGAAAACGGAAGAAAACCTTCCTGGTTCCCACAGAGTTCAAGCCCTACAGCCTTGCCCGTACCAAGATCAGAGAATAAACTGTCCACTCTCTACGGCGTCCCTCCTCCCGAGGACGCCCCAGCTCCTTATGGAGCATGCACACGCACGTGCACGCGCACGCAGAAAAGCGGGGCGAACCGAACCAGACCCTAGAGAACCCTGCAGCGAAGGTTGAGCACACGAGACACACACACACACACACACACACACACACACACGCACACACACACAGGAAACTCTGGCAGGCTACCCCTGGGCTGCTTAGGGGGCCTATACTTACTTGCAAGTGCTCACTGACCTGGGACACGTGGAAGGGGAACCTGAGGCTCAGATGGCCCAAACCGGGTGAATGGGGTGCTTTGCTCATGCCTGAATGCTATGCTCTCCGCGATTAGAGAAAGCTGGCAATGAGGCCAGCCCAGGGACCAGAACCTAACCTAAAAATCCCTCTGGCTCCATCAGTAATGTCCCGACTGTTGGTGAGGAACCAGTGCTCGGCTGGCTCGGGGAGACAGACGCTCTGGTCTTCTTCGGGTTGGGTTGTTGCTGCGGCTTTGGGTATCTTTGCAGGAAACCGGCCTCTTCTCTTTCGAAATGGAAACCAAAGGATGGATGGGGTCCGGACGCGGTCACGCTCGCTGGCCACTGGAGTTGTTGTCACCCAGCCAGCGGGGAGATCAGAACATCGGGTCTTTCGTGACCTCTCCACAGATAGGAGTGAGACCAAGGCTATATACTTTGTTGGCATCTCGTCTGTGTCTACGTGTCCCTATGGGTTCTACGAGGGAGAGGTTTCCTCTACCTCCGGATGCTATATTGCTGACATCCCTTTGTAAAGGAACTGTAGCTTAGGAGTTCAAAGGCCGGCGCGGGTAAAAATCGGGAACAGGACAGCTCGGAGAGATAAGGACGAGTGACAATATTTCACAAGTTCCCACGATCTGGGATGAAGTTCTGTTCGTTCGTTCGTTCGTTCGTTCGTCCGTCCGTCCATCCGTCTGTCCGTCCGTCCGTCCGTTCGTTCATCCGTCCGTCCGTCCGTCCGTCCGTGTCCGTTCGTTCGTTCGGGACCCCCGGTTTCTCAGCGGTTAAGCGTCTGCCTTCATCTCAGGGCCCGATCATGCCGGTCCGGGATCCTTTCCTGCATCTGTCTCCTTGCGGGGACCTGCTTCTGCCCATGTCTCTGTCTCTGTCTCTGTCTCTCTCTCTCACACGGGAATAAAGAAACAAAATAGTTTAAAAAAGGAAAGATGCTCGGTCGGTCTCGCACTCTCTCCCTCTCCCTCCTCCTCCTCCCCCTTCCCCACTTCACACAGTGCGCTCTCTCTCTGAAAGAAAGCTAATATATTACAATTTTGCAAAAGCCTGCCAATGGAATGGAGACTACTGGAGAACGATAAGGAAAACAACTCCGTGTGTGACAAGTAGGAGACGTGTAGGAAACGTACAAGGCGTGAGAATACATGTTTTGGTGAGGGAAAAGAAAATAATTCTGTCCTGAAATAATGAGCCTGGCTTTTTTTTTTTTTTTTTTTTTTTTTTTTATTAAGATTTTATTTACTTGGGATCCCT
>NW_027325750.1:117500-122500 GCF_048418805.1 Vulpes vulpes
CCAAGCTATACTCCTTCCGTTGCCTAGTTCTTAAAAAGGCCGAGTCTCCGGTTTTCTCAGTGAATGGACTGACCCACACCTTCCCATCCCGCCGGACCCCTTCTGCAAATACTTGCACTCAAAGGGTTCTTTCACTTCGTCCAGAAAACAAACATCAGCCACCCACACCCACCCCATTGCCACAGATACGCAACCCACACAACAAAACTCCAGCTGGCCTCCTTCTGCTTCCATGTACTTTAGAGAGTCACTGTCTTAGACATGCCTTAGGCTCAAGGACTTGATGCTGTCTCCCTTTCTGTGGCACGGTCCCGTCCCCCGTTAGGCCCAAAGTAGAATTGAATTGCATGACCACACTGCTACACTGCTCGCGGGAGCTGGAGAAGATATGCTAACGTGACTGACCTGATGGGAGCACTGTCCATTTGAAAGGACCTACAGGCCGAGGCGTCTACAAACATGCTCCCTGGAAGTCTTTGGCATTCACATGCCTCTGATGAAATCATTGCTCTGGAAACTCCAGCATCTATAGCCGATCTTGTTGTCCATGGTCTTCTGACCATTACTCGTCCTCTGTTCGCCTGACATTCTGCCCAATTGTCCACGGAGAAATTAGACCCCATCCCGTGAGAGCCGAATCCGATTCCTCTGCTCACCCCCACGACAGACAGAGAAGAATATGCACAGGTCTGTGCCCGCCCATCTTCTCTTTCTCTGCCACGCCACGCCACGCCACGCCACGCCAGGCCACGCCAGGCCACGGCAGAAGAAAATGTGGCCCGCCCTCCCTTCTCCTGTCAAAAGTCAAATCTGAGATATGACTTGGATACGAAGGAAACCAGATTACTGTTTTGAATCATAGACACATTGATTGATTGAAGATTTTATTTAGGTAGTCATGAGACGCGCGCGCGCGCGCACGCACGCACACGCACGCACGCACGCACGGACGGACGCACGGACGGACGCACGCACGCAGGCACGCACGCACGGACGCACGCAGAGGCAGAGACGCAGGCAGAGGGAGAAGGAGACTCCATCCATGCAGGGAGCCCGCTGTGGGACTCGACTCCAGGACCCCGGGATCACGCCCTGGGCCAAAGGCAGGCGCTCAGCCGCTGAGCCACCCCGGCCTCCCTACCTGGAGACACTTTGATAGAGTAGCAGCAGCAGCAAAGAAACACAGGCACACCGCCGCTCCCCCCACCCCCCCAGGTGAAAGAAGGTCCTGCTGACTCCCCTCCTTTTCCTCTGAGAAGAGAAGCACACCCCCTCTCCTGCCCCTGGAAGGTGCCTTGGAGGGGAGCGCCAGGAGGGGAGTGAATGACATTCTTCTCTTCAAGGACAGGAAGTGGAGCATGAGCAGGAGAATTCTGGAGAAACAGATTGTGTTATAGAAAAGAAAAGAAAAGAAAAGAAAAGAAAAGAAAAGAGAAAATCCTTATGTTCTTTGAGCCTCCCCCCCCCCCCCCCATGGAGTTCCTCTTCCACAACCTCTTCTCATTCAACCCAATAGACAAGTATTTGGGGGGGGGGGTCAGGTCCCAGACGCTGAGAGGGTGGAGGTGAAGGTGGTGCGGGGGAGGGGGGGGCACACCGTCCTCTCCAGCGCCTTTGGTTCAGACCTCCTTCGTGGCCTCCCTCCCTCCCTCCCTCCCTCCCTCCCTCCCTCCCTCCCTCCCTCCTTCCTTCCTCTTCTAAATATACAAATTAAATCCTAAAAAGAAAAAGGAAGGACACGAGAAAAAACAGTGCATCCGTTGCTGTCCTAGGAGTGCTCCCGGGGCCCTCCGCCCGTCCCCGGGCCGAGAGGCGAGATCCGAGGCGTCCTGACGGCCTCGCCGCCCGGATCTGTCCCGCTGTCGTTCGCGCCGGTTGTCGGGTGCCACCTGGCGGCCGCTTTTATAGAGCGTGTCCCCTCCGGAGGCTCGGCGGCGACAGCAAGGAACAGGCTTTGGTGGCGGTTTCCCGGGGCCGAGTTCCAGGAGGAGGGCGGCCCCGGCGCGGGCGTCCGGCTGTCGCCGGGGCATCGGCGCGCGATGCGCTCGCCGGAGATTGGACCTCCAGAGCTGCGAGGGAGTGTCGCTGTCGCCGCTGTCGCTGTTGTCGCCTCCGCCTCGCTCCCGGAGGAGGGCGTGCGGGCCGCCTGGGTGGGTCGACCAGCACCCGCCGGTGGCTCCTCCTCCGCCCGCGAGGACCGACCTGGGCCGCCTCGGGGGAAGGGGACAGGGTGTGTCCCGCCGTCCGTCCTGTGGCTCCGGGCGATCTTCGGGCCTTCCGTGTCACGCGGTTGTCTCCCGTTGTCACGCCCTGGCGACGGGGACCGGTCCGAGCCTGGAGGGGAAGCCCGTGGGTGGCGCGACAGACCCGGCTGCGGGCACGTGTGGGGGTCCCGGGCGTCGGACGCGATTTTCTCCCCGTTTTCCGAGGTCCGCTGCGGAGGTGGGTCCCGGTCGGACCGGGTGCCACGCGGGGGTGGGCCGGCCGGCCGGCCCCGGTGGCGATTCCCGGTGAGGCTGCCTCTGCCCGCGTGGCCCTCCACCTCCCCTGGCCCGTGCCGGGGTTGGGGACGGCGGTAGGCACGGGGCGGTCCTGAGGGCCGCGGGGGACGGCCTCCGCACGGTGCCTCCGGAGAACTTTGACGATTTTTCAAAGTCTCCTCTTGGAGATCACTGGCGTGGCGGCGTGGCGGCGTGGCGGCGTGGCCGTCTCCACCTCCCGCGTATCGCCCCTCCCCCCTCCCCACCCTGGGTCGACCAGATAGCCCGGGGGGCTCCGTGGGGTGGGGGTGGGGGGGCGCCGTGGGGCAGGTTTTGGGGACAGTGGCCGTGCCACGGTCCCGGGAGGTCGCGGTGACCTGTGGCTGGTCCCCGCCAGCAGGCGCGGCTATTTTCTCGCCCGAAATGAACATTTTTTGTTGCCAGGTAGGTGCTGACACGTTGTGTTTCGGCGACAGACAGGCAGACGGAAAAGACAGTCGGTCCGTCGCTCGCCTTGGAGATGCGGGCCTCTGGGCGCGTGTGGGGTTCTGGGCTTGACCGCGCGGCCGAGCCGGTCCCTGTCCTCGCTCACTGGAGCCTGAGCCGTCCGCCTGGGCCTGCGCGCCGGCTCTCGCGCTGGACTCCAGGTGGCCCGGGTCGTGGTGTCACCCTCCGGTCTCTGGCACCCGAGGGAGGGCGGTGTGGGCAGGTGGCGGTGGGTCTTTTACCCCCGTGCGCTCCATGCCGTGGGCACCCGGCTGTTGGCCGTGACAACCCCTGTCCCGCAAGGCTCCGTGCCGCGTGTCAGGCGTCCCCCGCTGTCTCTGGGGTTGTCCGGTCGCTCCTGCCCCCTGGGGGTCGAGGGGCTGCCGGTGAGGCGGAAGCAGGTCCCCCCGGTCGCCGTCCTCGCTGGGCTTTTGCTCCTCGGGAAGCCCCCTCGGGGCCGCAGCTTGCTGCCGATCGATCGATGTGGTGATCTCGTGCTCTCCTGGGCCGGGCCTAAGCCGCGTCAGACGAGGGACGGGCATCCATGGCGGATGCGACCGCTCTTCTCGCTCTGCCCGCGGGCCCCTCCCTCCCCGGCTCCTCCACGCCCGGCCGTCGTGACGGCGGGTGCGCGGGGGGGCGCGCGCCGGGGTTGGGGGTGGTGCGGACTCCGGCCCGACCCCGCCCTCCCGCCTTCTTGCCTCGCGGCGCTGGCGGGACCGGGGTCCTCTGACGCGGCGGACACTCTCGCCGGCCTTTCCTGAAGGCCTGGGTCCGTGGCGAGCGGCCCTCCCCTCCGCGGGGAGGGCCTGCCCGACGCCGCGCTGCTCACCGCCCGGCCTGGGCGCGCTTGAGCGCGTTGCGCCCGGCCCTCCGTGGTGCCCCTGGAGCGCTCCAGGTCGCCTCAGGTGCCTGAGGCCGAGCGGTGGCGTCGTTTCCTTCCCCGTCGACTCCCCTCGGGCCGCCGCCGCCGCCGTCGGTGGCGCGTCCGAGGAGCGGGTGGCGGAAGTCGGCAAGGGAGGCGCACCCGTGCCCCTGGCGGGGGCCCGGGCGCCTCGTCTTCCTTCCCCCTCCCCTCCCCCTCGCCGCGCCGGCGGGGGTGGTGTGGGGGCGGTGTGACTCGGAGGACTTGGTGGGGACGCGTGAGCGCCCGCGGCGGGCCGAGCCAGCGCCCCGGGCGCTTGGCCAGCCCGAGGGGCTGCCCCTCTCTCCCGGCACGGGTCGTGCCCCCGTCTCCGTTCCCCGGTCTCGCCCGCCTCGCGGGAGGCGGGGAGCTCTCCTCTCTGGGCGGTGACGTGGCCGCGCCGTGCTCGGGCGAGGTGGAGGGTGGTGTCCTCGAGGGGGCACCGGCCGCGAGCGCTCGGGGTTGCCCTGTGCCTGTCCCTTGCCGGAGATCTGCGCCCGCCCCGCGAGCCCTGTCGGCCCCGGAGCGCCGTTTGGTGGGGCCCGTTTGGGGGGACGAAGGGGGGGGGCGATGCGCCCTCGGTGAGAAAGCCTTCTCTAGCGATCCGAGAGGGTGCCTTGGGGTACCGGAGCCCCCAGCCGCTGCCCCTCCTCTGCGCGTGTAGTGTGGCCACCGACGCGGGGTTGACTACCGTCGCGACGTGTTTGGGCAGAGCGCCGCTCTTTGCCTACCGCGGCCTGCGCCTCCCCCCTCCGAGATGGGGGAGGATACCGTCGGGCCGGGCCGGCGTCCGGTGCGGGGTGTGTTGCCCGCGTGCGTGTGCGAGTGTGCGCGCGGCCGGGGGGGGGTTGGGGCGGCCCGCCCCCCGCCCCCCCCCCACGCCAGCCACCCCGTGTGTGTTGCGTGTGCGCCGCGCGAGCGGCTGGCTTGGCTGGCTGGCTGGCTGGCTGGCTGGCTGTCTGTCCGGGCCCCCGCCCGCTCCCGGGCGGAGTCGCCGCCGGCGGTGGCGCGGCGGGCGCGCACGGGTCGGGCCAGCTCCCGCCTGGGGGCGCCTCCCCGGGTCGTGACTCCGGGTTGGACCGGACGGATGGACGGACGGACGGACCGGCGGATGGACGGACGGAGGTTCG
>NW_027325750.1:135000-160000 GCF_048418805.1 Vulpes vulpes
GTATTTACTTACTTATTTGCCTACTATTGATTGATCGATTGATTTATCAGACAGAGACGGAAAGACGGAGAAGCAGGCTCCATCCAGGGCGCCCGACGTGGGACTCTGAGCCTGCGTCTCCAGGACCACGCCCGGGGCTGAAGGTGGACCTCGACCGCCGGGCCACCCGGCCGTTCCCGCAAGTTGGCCTTTTTTTTTCTTTTCTTTTCTTGGAAGGTTTGTTTGTTTGGATGTTTGGATGTTTGGATGTTTGGATGGATGGATGGATGGATGGATGGATGGATGGATGGATGGACTTGCTTATTTGCTTACTTTTTATTCGTTCATTCATTCATTATTCATTGTTCTTTCTTTCTTTCTTTCTTTCTTTCTTTCTTTCTTTCTTACTTTCTTTCTTTCTTTAGTCAGAGACGGAGAGACGGAATATCAGGCTCCATCCAGGACGCCCGACGTGGGACTCTGAGCCCGCATCTCCAGGACCACGCCCTGGGCTGAAGGCGGAGCTCGACTGCCCGGGCCACCCGCCGTTGCCGCAAGTTGGCCTTTTTTTTTTTTTTTTTTAGTTTTTCTTTTTCTTTCTTTTTTTCTTTCTTTCTTTCTTTCTTTCTTTCTTTCTTTCTTTCTTCTTCTTCTTTCTTTTTTTTTGTTTTTAGATTTCTATTTATTTATGATAGTCACACACACACACACACACACACACACACACACACACACAGAGACAGAGACAGAGACACACGCAGAGGGAGAAGCAGGCTCCATACACTGGGAGCCCGATGTGGGATTCGATCCCGGGCGTCCCTAACGCACCCCTCTTACTCCCCATTGCTTCCCCCAAGGCCTTGCGTGTTCCTCTGCTTCCCGCACGCGACCTCGTGCTCTACGTCTATCTCTAGACGACACCCTACCGTATCCGCCTAGGGAATAAGCTAAGACGGGGCCGATTCTCATGGGACCGTTCTTGTGCTGAGGACGTGTTCTTGTCTGCTGTAGCGGTGGCGACAAAGCGGAGGGCCCCTCTCCCTGCGCACACGGTGCCGGGGCGTGGGGACGTGAGGCAGGAAGGAGGGCTTTGGGGTTGTGGACATTTTTTTTTTTTTTAAGATTTATTTATTTATTTATTGATTGATTTATTTATTGATTTATTGATTTATTTATTTATGATAGAGAAAGAGAGAGAGAGAGAGAGAGAGAGAGAGAGAGAGAGAGAGAGAGGCAGAGACACAGGAGGAGGGAGAAGCAGGCTCCATGCCGGGAGCCCGACGTGGGACTCGATCCCGGGACTCCAGGATCGCGCTCTGGGCCAAAAGCAGGCGCTAAACCGCTGAGCCACCCAGGGATCCCCTTGCGGACATTTCTACAACCGATCGGGAACGACGCCCGCCGTCCGGTGTCCCGGATCTTTGGGGGTGAGGGCTCCAGGACGCCTCGGATGACGTTTCCAAGTGCGCCCTTCCCGGGGGCTGGAACCGGAACCGGAACCGGGGCGGCATGGGTGGTTCGGAAGACGCTGCCGCCGCCGGCGGCGGCCGGTGCGCCCCCTAGCGGTGCAGATGTCCCCGTCCCGGGGAGGGGGAGGGGGAGGGGGAGGGGGAGGGGGAGGGGGAGGGGGAGGGGGAGGGGGAGCGAAACATCCCTAAGGAAGGCCCCGCTTGGGCGCCCGACGTTTTCCTGAGTCGGGAAACGCTACTGGACCTGGGTGGATCCGGACCAGGCTGTGTCCCAGCTGCCCTGCGATCCCATATGCCTCACACCTGGACTCCCCGGGCGGGCGAGCCAGCTTTCTGGCCCTGCCTGCCTGAGCCTACCTCTCTATCTCTGGCATCCAACTTGCAACTTCAAGTCCCTGAGGTCGAGAGCTTCGGCTCTCTGGGTCCTGCTAGTAACCCAAACAGACAGACACCCATGCCATGCCATGCCATGCCATGCCATGCCATTCCATACCACTTGCAATCAGGCATCTGCGAAATGAATATTGAGCAAGGGAATTCTCAGCCTTGAACGTTTCTGGGCCCCGCTCCCTTGGATTTCGCACCGGCCAAATGTCCAAAGGGCTCCGAGAAACCTCAGCACACGGGCTCTGTTTCCGTCCCTCTGAACACACGTTGCCTGTCTGTCTCCCTTATAATACAGAAACGGGGACGCCTGGGTGGCTCCGTGTGGAGCATCTGCCTTAGGGGCACGTCGTGATCACAGGATCCGGGGATCCAGCCCCACATCGAGCTCCTTGCATTGGAGCCTGCTTCTCCCTCTGCCTAGGTCTCTGCCCCTCTCTCTCTCTCTCTCTCTCTCTCTCTCTCTCTCTCAAAATCCGGCAAAAATAAAAAGAATGAAAGAAAGAAAAAGAAAGAAAGAAAAGAAAATTCCCTACGTTCGGACTTCCACGTCACCCCATCAGAAAGATGCCTCGTGGGATGGGACCCAAGAGGTGGTCCAGAGAAATAAGGACCCGACTCCCCCCCCCCCACACACACACACACTTCCCATGAGTCCAAATCATGGAAGACGGGGAAAGCAGGCCAGGCAGGCAGACGCCAGAAATCCGAAGTCCACACGCACGCACGCACGGACGAGCACCAGAACCGATGCCCAACCCACTGCCTGCGCCTCCACCTCTTTCAGAGGGCTGAAAGGCAACCACGGACAAGGCCTGTTTTCCAGGAGGAAGCCGACATGAAGGAACAGGCGGCGTTGGAGGCGGAAGGCTGGAAGGTTGACGGATAGAGAAAGGAAAAGAGGGACAAGAGGGACGGGTGGACACCTGGGTGGCTCAGTGGTTGGGCGGCTGCCTTCCTCTCAGGGTGTGATGCGGGGGGGGGGGGGGGGGGAGGTGGAAGGGATACCCTGGGGTCCTGTGCCCGCATCCGGTTCCCTGCCTGCGGGGAGCCTGCTTCTCCCTCTGCCTGTGTCTCTGTCTGCCTCTCTCTGTGTCTCTCAGGAGTAAATAAAGAAATCCTTAAAAAAAAAAAAAAAAAAGGAAAAAAATAAAAACCTTTAAATCTGTCTCAGTCCGCCTCTCTCTGTGTCTCTCAGGAGTAAATAAAGAAATCCTTAAAAAAAAAAAAAAAGGAAAAAAATAAAAACCTTTAAATCTGTCTCAGTCCTGGCGGGGGCGGGGACTGCCTTGCCGCCTCTGCGCCTCCGCCTCCCCCGCGGCCCCCGCACCCCCCCCCCCCCCCCCGTTTCTGCAACACTCCTGTGGATGGAGTGGTCAACTCCTCTGCCATCATCCCGGGTGCCTCCAACGCCATCGCCGCCCCCCCTCCTCATCCCGCCGCCCCCCTGTAAGGAGCAAAAATCACCCGAGCCATTGGGCCACCACGGGAGCCTGACAGTGGGAGTGGGGAACACATAGATTGAGTTTTTAGAGGACGCGGGGCGGCGGGGGGGGGGGGGGCGGCTGGGGCGACATCTACGCCTTTGGAGCCAATGCATGGTTGTTGGTTTCCTTTATTTTTTGGAGGGGGGGTGCGGTGGAGTTTGAAGATATTTCTTTATTAGGATGCTCACCAGAATGACAGGCTGGCACTGTCCGTCTGATGTGATAAAGGATACATACATCTGATCCGATTCTGGCAGGAAACAGGCGTAAGGCCTCTCAGACCTGGTACCGAGCGTCCGTGAAAGACGACTCCATTCACCAGAGAGCATGTTTCCTTGATTCCGAGGTCTCTGCTGTAGCTTCCGGTCACGTCTCCGTGACTTGCTCAGACTTCATTCCGGCATCATCAGTGGACCCTCTCTTTCTTTCTTTTTCTTTCTTTCTTTCTTTCTTTCTTTCTTTCTTTCTTTCTTTCTTTCTTTCTTTTTCTTTTCTTTTTTTTTCCCTAGCCACTTCTCAACTCCTTACGTCAGCTGCCGCCTGTCTGACTCACCCAGGTAGCCTCGAATTCTGCAGCACATCTCTTTGGTACGCTGCTGCCCTGCCACCCTCAGGGGCATGGGTTGGGATTTGGGTGGGGAAGGGGAACGACGTCACGTTACCGAAGCAGACGGCAGGAGCGTATTGGCAAATGACACTAGGACACCCGGACACCCCGCAGGCCCGCCCGCCCGAGGGCCTGCTTGGAGCGCACGAACACACCCGTAGGGCACGTTCTTCTCTTCACGTGGCGCGGCGCGGCAGGCAGCGGAAGGTGTGGGATGACCTCCAGGGGCTCGGCGTCTGCAGCCAGCCATCAGGATGAACTCAGGGATGCCTCCGTGGAGGGTTTTGGTGGCTCCGTGAGCTCCTTTCCGAAGCTGCTTGTAGTTACAGGACTGCTGAACAAGCGTCCAGGAGTTTCTTGGTGAGGTGGGCATCTGCCACGGGGTAGGCCTTCGGATTGACATCGGCCTCAGTCATCTCTGCGTATCCGCGGTCCCTGTGGGTTTCCTGTAAAAAGACGTGTCCTGGGAGCTATCACCGTCACACTTCATACGGATGACCAGCTTTGCCCCCACCCACCCCCACCCCCACCCCCGCCGCCGTTGGGGTTGGGGTGGGCGGTGGGATGCGCTGTGCTCCCGTCACAGTTTGTGGGCCCTGGAATGGTGGTGATCGAGATACACCCCTCCGCCACCTCATTACAAAGAAACAAGACACTGTGGTGTCTTGTTAGACCCCACAGGCACAGCAAAGAAAAGGAGAACTACTTATCCCCTTGTTCCACCGGGACCGACCCGGATGGATGCCCGAGGGTCCAGGCCCCGAGGGACGGGCGTACTCAACTTTTGCTGTGAACTCAACGGATTAGTTAAGTTGTGCCTCTGAGGATTTGTCCACGGAAACTACTCCAAATGATCGATTTTGTCTGTCTCGTGTACTTTTCCTTGTTACGAGCAAGCAGGTAAAAGAAAGAAAGAAAGAAAGAAAGAAAGAAAGAAAGAAAGAAAGAAAGAAAGAAAGAAAGAAAAAGATGAAAAAAGGTCTATAGGTTAAACTTTTACAATACCTTCCCAAATCTTTGGTGACCTGGAACTTTGAAGGTGTAACTAGCTTAATTGATAAATTGGGTTCAGTTCACCGGATACCTGGCGTCTGTCTTTCCAACAGAAGGTAAAATACTAGAGTGTGAGTCAATGAGACACCCAAGGTGGTTTTTTTTGTTTGGTGGTGTTGTGTTTTCCTCCTCCACCCCTTGCCCTTTTCTTCCTTCCCCCCCTCCCCCCCACCTCAGTTTTTGTGTTTCTCTTTTGTCTGATTCAGGAAACCTGCCGATACCTGGGTGTGTTAGTAAACGTGTTTCAGGTTTGTTTGCTTCTTTTTTCCTTCCTCTTTTTTTTAAATTTTAATTCACAATTCATGAGACATACATACACACACACACACACACACACAGGCAGAGACACAGGCAGAGGGAGAAGCGGGCTCCCTGCAGGAACCCCCGATGTAGGACTCGATCCCGGGACTCCAGGATCACGCCCTGGGCCGAAGGCAGGTGCTAAACCGCTGAGCCACCCAGGGATCCCCTGTTTCGTGCTTCCTTAACAATTGTATCATACAGGGCAGCCCGTGTGGCTCAGCGTTTTAGTGCCACCTTCAGCCCAGGGCGTGATCCTGGAGTCCCGGGATCGAGTCCCACGTCAAGCTCCCTGCATTGGAGCCTGCTTCTCCCTCTGTCTTTGCCTCTCTCTCTCTCTCTCTCTCTCTCTCTCTCTCTCTCTCTCACACACACACACACACACTAAATCTTAAAAAAAAAAAAAATTTGTGTCCTACATGTTAGGTTTTTACAAAATGAACAGCGGAACAGCGGAGAAATAACAGAAAACCAGCAGAGCCAGGCAGTAGGTTCGAGAGTGCTTTAATGGGGAGCGCTCCTGGGCGAGGTTCCATGACTCGGAGAGGTGGCCAGAGACGGGGAAGTCGCGCGGGGTTGGGGACTGTGGGGGTTTTTAAGCCTTCTTGGTTCCGGCTCTGGATCCGGGTGGGTCCCTTGCCAAATTAGACAAGGGAACACTGTGCCCTTAGGTGATTGGCTGGGGGGGTGGGGTGGGGTAGTATCGGGGGAGGGGGTGGGGGTGGTTCCTGGCTGGAAAGTCCTGGATGGAAAGTTTCGGTTTCCCATCTAGGCTTCGACTTACTGGAGATGATGTGGTGGTCAGGGCTGCTGCTTTGACGGGAAGATCAGCCATTTTGACCCAGTTTGAGATGTCCGCCATTTTGGGTGCCCCTGTCTCTCAGCCAGCCCAACAATACATACGCATACACACACACACACACACACACACACACACACACACACACACACGTGTTTCTAAAAACTATCACATGTATTCATCCATTTGACAATCTAAGGATTTCTGGTATGATAGGCAATGTGCCCGTGGTTCCTACTGGCTTTTCACCAGAGACTGAGGTTTCTAGGAGTTAACAGTCTGCCGCCTGGGTGGCTCAGTGGTTGAGGGGTTGAGCATCGGCCTTTGGGTCAGGGCCCAATTCTGGGGCGGCGGGGGGGGGGGGGGGGGGAGTGTCCGAGTCCGGACCCATTTCCACATCTGGCTCCCTGTGGGGAGCCTGCTTCTGCCTATGTCTCTGTCTCTGTCTCTCTCTCTCCCTTCCCCCTTCACAAAGTGCTCTCTCTCTCTCTCTCTCTCTCCTCTCTCCTCTCTCCTCGCTCCTCGCTCCTCGCTCAAAAAGTGTAAAATAAGTACAATTTTTAAAAATCTGCCACATGGAATCGAGACTACTGGTTAACGACAAGGAAAACAACCTCTGTGTGTGAGATAGTAGGAGACATGTAGAAAATGCGGGTGGTGGTGGTGGTGGTGGTGGTGGTTAAAGAAAATGAATCTGTCCTGAAATGACTCTGGCTTTTTTTTTTTTTTTTTTTTTTTTAAGATTTTATTTACTTATTCATGAGATGAGAGACACAGGGACAGGCAGACACAAGGGAAGCAGGCTCCATGCGAGGACCCTGATATGGGACTCAGTCCCAGGAGTCTGGGATCACGTCCTGAGCCCAAGCCAGACGATCAAAGGCTGAGGCACACGGGCGTCCCAAAGCCCAGCTATTTAGAGAAAGAACACTTAAGACTCACGGAACGGGGGATCCCTGGGTGGCGCAGCGGTTTGGCGCCTGCCTTTGGCCCAGGGCGCGATCCTGGAGGCCCGGGATCGGAATCCCACGTCGGGCTCCTGGTGCATGGAGCCTGCTTCTCCCTCTGCCTGTGTCTCTGCCTCTCTCTCTCTCTCTCTCTCTGTATGACTATCAAAAATAAATAATTTAAAAAAAAAAAAAGACTGACGGAACGGAAAAAGAAATTATAGAAGGGATTTCTGAAGGAGATTTTTGAGATTTGTTTTTGGTTTTCTTTTCTTTTTTTTTTTTTGTGGATTTTACTTATGTATTCATGGGAGAGAGAGAGAGAGAGACAGAGAGAGAAAGAGAGAGACAGAGACAGACAAAGAGAGACAGAGACAGACAGAGAGATAGAGAGAGACAGAGAGAGAGAGAGAGAGAGAAAGGAAGAGAGACAGACAGAGAGAAGGGGAGAGAGACACAGAGAGAGACAGGCAGAGAAAAGAGAGGCAGAGAGATAAAGAGAGACAGACAGAGAGAGACAGAGAGATAAAGAGAGACAGAGACGGAGAAAGCGAGACAGAGACAGAGAAAGAGAGAGAGACAGGGAGAGAGAGAGACAGGGAGAGAGAGAGAGAGAGAGAGAGAGAGAGAGAGACACAGGCAGGGGAAGAAGTAGGCTCCACTGGGGAGCCCGATGCGGGTCTGGATCCCAGGACCCCTGGGATCAGGCCCTGAGCCAAAGGCAGACCTTCCACCACCGCTGAGCCACCCAAGGCGTCCCAGAAGCAGACTCTTTGAAAAGTAATTGTAGGCGTGGTCAGGACGGACTGAGATTGGGAGAAGTGGGTTTTACTAGTATACTGGTGTACAACTGAGATTTGGCTCTTCTCTCTGCTAAAATGACGAGATTCTCTTGCATTGGTAGTCTACTCTTGATAAGAGTGTGAACAGAGAAGAAAAGACAAAGACAATGTGCTTTTTTGTTTGTTTGTTTGTTTGTTTGTTTGGCTTGGCTTGGTTTGGTTTGGTTTGGTTTGGTTTGGTTGGGGTTTTTTTGTTTGTTTGTTTTTGGGTGTGTGTGTGTGTGTGTGTGTGTGTGTGTGTGTGTGTGTTTCTCCCTTTACCTGCCCAGAACAGCAAGGTTTTTAGATTCCTTTTTTTTTTTTTTTTTTTTTTTTTTTTTGGTGGTTGTTGTTGTTGTTTAACTTTTTCTGTTATTTACTTATTTATTTTATTTTTTGGATTCGTTTTTATCCGGTCTTCCCCTACGTAAGAGTGAACACTTCTCCACGTTAAAGGAGCTTCATTTTGGGGGACAACTCTAAGAGCACCTGTAGAATCTCCTAGGGGCCACCTTGGCGAAAGAGACAATGAAGATTTCCGTTTTGTTATGATCCGTGATCCTTTGTAGGCATGTGCCTTGAAAACTTCTGAGATGTTTTTGGTTGGCTGGTTGGCTGCCTGGCTGTCTGTCTACTGGTTCCTTCATCCGTTCGTGGATTCTCAGCGGATCCCAGAATGCCAAACCCTAAATAGAGTCTCTTGACTACTATAGGTCGTTTACCTGTTATGGGAAGGACCGTGAGAAGCACTGTCAGACAAAGAATCATAAGCCCTCTTAGATTATATTGCGTGGGTGAATGCTGCCGGTGTTCCAAACACGAAATGAAATTCCTAAACTTGTAACGTGTCCTGGTAGAGTGCCATCACTCCACATTCGAACTGGTTAAATGCTCTGCGTGCGTGCCTGCGTGTGTTGTGTGTGAGTGTGTGTGTGTGTGTGTATGTGTGTGTGTGTGACAGAAACTGGTCGGATTTTCCTCTCGACTGCATTATAATGAATTCTCATCGGGTCTTTAGGCACGTCCGTCCGTGGGTGACCTCCCTGTCACGTGCAGGTGTTGTTCGGAAGGTCTTGCAACGATACGGTCCGCCTTTCAGAAGATTCGCGGAAAGCACTCTGGACGGATCCCGGTGTCTGGTCATCCTGAGATCGTCCAACTACATACAGTAGGAGTTGCCGGAACTAATGAAAAAGCTGCATGGAAGCCGAACAGAAAGGAACAACGTGGAACTGAATGAGTTCCACGAAACCCTGAACAGAGTTCAGAAACTCTCAGTGAGTCATCTTCCTTTTTTTTTTTTTTGGCGATTGTTAAATCCTCTTCAGAAGGTCGGTGGGAATCCGTTCTCATTGTAACCAGACGCCGTTGGAAGGATCCCCTGTATCACCAAGGCCTTCCCTGAGTAGAATGGCGTCTGTTTCTCTTTCTTTCGACCTCCCCCAGTCCCCACGCCGCCCTCCCCTCCTCCCTCCCCTCCCCCCCTCCCCTCCCCTCCCCTCTCCCCCCCCGCCCCCCCCCCCTCCGGGGTCCATTTGTCAAAGTGATCTCTACTCCCAAGGTAGGGCTCGCACTCAGGACCTGGAGGTCAAGAGCCGTGCTCTCTACTGACCGAGCGGGCCACGGGCCCCTGGAATCGCATCCTAAGACTCAGATAGGATCAGACAGCCTGGAGACACTCAGATCCACTTCTCCTCGGGGAGCCAGCCGAGCCCCTCGGAAACCCTGAGCCTGATACCTTCCTTCCAGAGGTCGCCACGGCCTCACTGGGCGAGTCAAGAGTGCCACCTCCTGGCGGACGAAACCGAGAGTCAGCTGCTTAACCTCAGCGAGCCTCCCAGGTTGCCCCTCCAAGGTGCTTGGAAATGCTGAGGCTCAACAACACCGGAACCACAACAACCGGAAGAACAGAAAAGAAGAGCCAAAGGGATGCTGAAGTTCTTCCTTCTGGCCTTGCCTTTACAGGCGTGTGCCGTCTGCGACCACGCCTGTCTCCGAGGACAGGAAGAAAAGAGTCCAGATGGCTGAACCGGGGTTCTGCACTCTGCGGACCACAGGAACCCCCTCCAGCCTGACCCAGGAACTCCCTTACTCTGAGCCAGGGACAGGGGGTCTTGTTTTGTGTTTCGGTTGTGGTCCAAAAGACAGGCGTCACCTACGGTGGAACCTTGTAACCCTTTCTAAGCCTAGAGTCGCTCAGCGGCATTACATACCTTCACACATCCTCCTCGCCAAGTTATCTGTCCATTCCATTTTTTAACTCTCTTTTTTTTAATTTTTAAAATTTTATTTATTTATTTATCTATTTATTTATCTATTTATTTATTTATTCATTCATTTATTATTCATTCATTCATTCATTCATTCATTATTTTTAAGGATTTTTTTTTTAGTCAGGGAGAGAGAGAGAGAGAGAGAGAGAGAGAGAGAGAGGCAGAGAGAGAGAGAGAGAGGCAGAGAGGCAGAGACACAGACAGAGGGAGAAGCAGGCTCCATGCAGGGAGCCCGATGTGGGACTGGATCCCGGGTCTCCAGGATCACACCACAGGCTGCAGGCGGCGCCAAACCGCTGCGCCACCCAGGGATCCCTTAAGTTTAATTTCTTAAACTGTATTGATCGGGCATGGGATCTCTGCCTCTCTCTCTCTCTCTCTCTCTCTCTCTCTCTCTCGAATAAATAAATAAATACATACATACATACATACATACATAAAATCTTTAACAAATAAATGAATAAATAAACTGTATTTATTCAAGGGAGACACACAGAAGGAGGCCGGGAGGCAGGCAGAGGGAGAAGCAGGCTCCACGCGGGGAGCCCGGTGCGGTGCTGGATCCCCAAAACGCTGTGATGATGCCGGGAGCCGAGTGGAAGGCAGCCGCTCAAACGCGGGTATGCCACCCGGGCACACCTCGTCCGCACCTCTTCCTTCCCACCGCCACCCACGGTCTTGCGCGTTCGTTCATCTGGTTCCCACACACAGGACCTCGTGCTCCAGGTCTATCCCTAGACACACCCTAGGATCCCCAACTAGGGAATAGGTTCAGATGGGACCGATGCTCATGGGACCGTGCTCCTGTTTGAGGACTGTCCTCGGTTGCTGTAGCGGTGGCGGCGAGACGAAGGGTCTCTCTCCACACACCGCACAGGGTGTCGCGTCACGTCGTGGGGAGATGACGCGGGAAGGACGGGTTTCGGTTGGCGGACATTTCTACATCCCATCTGGGAACCGCTCCCACCCCCCCCCCCCACCCTCCGGTGTCCCGGATCTGTAGGAGTGAGGGCAGCAGGAAGCCTCCCATGGATGATATTTGCAAGTGCGCCCTTGCCTGGGGCCGGAGCCTGGGCCGGAACCGGAACCGGACATGGAACCGGTGCAGCCTGGGTGGTTCGGAAGGCAGGCGCCTGCGGGACCGACCGGTGGCCAGCGTGTGGGGGTGGGCGCGTGGGCGGGTGGGGGGCATGCCCCGAGTGGGGCAGATGTCCCCATCCCAAGGAGGCGGAGGAGGAAAGCCACCCCAAGGCCCCTCTTTGGCGCCCCGTCCTGCCGTCCTGTGTCAGGAAACGCTACTGACCCCGGGCGGATCCGGACCAGGCTGCGACCCAGCTGCCCTGCGATCCCACATTCCTCACACCTGGACTCACCGGTGTGGCGCCTGCCTTTCCGGCTCTGCCTGCCTGCCTGCCTGCCTGCCTGCCTAACTATCTCTGCATCCAACTGGCGACTTTCAGTCCGTGAGGTTGGGGGCTTCGACTCTCTGGGTCTTGGCTAGAACCCAAACAGAGAAAGACGTTTGCCATACGATAGGTAGATACCACTTTCAATTAAGCGTCTGTGAAATGATTATGGAGGAAGGAAATTCTCGGCCTTGAACGTTTCTGGGCCCTGCTCCAATGGCTTTCACACTGACCCAGGGCCAAACGGCTCACAGAAAACTCAGCACTAGTTGGGCTCTATTTCCGTGCCACTGAATGCACGTTGCCTGTCTGCCTCCCCTGAAAAGTCAAGCAACGGGGACGCCTGGGTAGCTCCGTGTTCAGCATCTGCCTTGGGGTCAGGTCATCATCCTGGGGTCCTGGGGCCCCGGCTCCCACTTGGGGCTCCCCGCGGGGAGCCTGCTTCTCTCTGCAGTCTGTCAATGCCTGTCTCTGTGTGTCTCTCATGGATAAATAAAGAACACCTCTAAAACAGGAAAGAATGAATGATTCATTAAAAGGACTGACTGACTGACTGACTGAACTGATCGGCTGACCGACTGACCGGCTGAATGAATGTATACATAAGCAAGCCAGGAAGCAAGCAAGCAAGCAAGCAAGCAAGCAAATGAACAAATGAAATCGATGAAGGGGTGCGTGACTGCTGGCTGGCACTGTCGGGGGAGTGTGGGACTCTATATTTCTCGGTTGCGAGGATGAGCCCTAACCTGGGTGTAAACATCGCATACACCTAAAATCTTCTGGAAAAAAAAAATTAAAAGAAAAAAAGAAAAAGAAAAAGGTGGGCAGCCCGGGTGGCTCGGCGGTTGAGCGCCGCCTTCAGCCCGGGGCCTGATCCTGGAGGCCCGGCATCAGAGTCCCACGTCGGGTTCCAAGCATGGAGCCTGCTTCTCCCTCTGCCTGTGTGTCCGACTCTCTCACTCACTGTGTCTCAGGAGAAAATAAACAGAATCTTTACAAAAAGGAAAAAAAAAAAAAGTTGTGTTGTTTTGTTTTGTTTTGTTTTGTTTTGTTTCGATCGGATCGATCGATCACTAAAAGGCAACCTGCCAAAACTGACGATGAGAAAACGGAAGAAAACCTTCCTGGTTCCCACAGAGTTCAAGCCCTACAGCCTTGCCCGTACCAAGATCAGAGAATAAACTGTCCACTCTCTACGGCGT
The DNA here is from genome assembly GCF_048418805.1 of Vulpes vulpes. Taxonomy (NCBI): domain Eukaryota; kingdom Metazoa; phylum Chordata; class Mammalia; order Carnivora; family Canidae; genus Vulpes; species Vulpes vulpes. Next base: position 147,728 of record NW_027325750.1, read on the forward strand.
CCCTCCTCCCGAGGACGCCCCAGCTCCTTATGGAGCATGCACACGCACGTGCACGCGCACGCAGAAAAGCGGGGCGAACCGAACCAGACCCTAGAGAACCCTGCAGCGAAGGTTGAGCACACGAGACACACACACACACACACACACACACACACACACGCACACACACACAGGAAACTCTGGCAGGCTACCCCTGGGCTGCTTAGGGGGCCTATACTTACTTGCAAGTGCTCACTGACCTGGGACACGTGGAAGGGGAACCTGAGGCTCAGATGGCCCAAACCGGGTGAATGGGGTGCTTTGCTCATGCCTGAATGCTATGCTCTCCGCGATTAGAGAAAGCTGGCAATGAGGCCAGCCCAGGGACCAGAACCTAACCTAAAAATCCCTCTGGCTCCATCAGTAATGTCCCGACTGTTGGTGAGGAACCAGTGCTCGGCTGGCTCGGGGAGACAGACGCTCTGGTCTTCTTCGGGTTGGGTTGTTGCTGCGGCTTTGGGTATCTTTGCAGGAAACCGGCCTCTTCTCTTTCGAAATGGAAACCAAAGGATGGATGGGGTCCGGACGCGGTCACGCTCGCTGGCCACTGGAGTTGTTGTCACCCAGCCCCAGCCAGCGGGGAGATCAGAACATCGGGTCTTTCGTGACCTCTCCACAGATAGGAGTGAGACCAAGGCTATATACTTTGTTGGCATCTCGTCTGTGTCTACGTGTCCCTATGGGTTCTACGAGGGAGAGGTTTCCTCTACCTCCGGATGCTATATTGCTGACATCCCTTTGTAAAGGAACTGTAGCTTAGGAGTTCAAAGGCCGGCGCGGGTAAAAATCGGGAACAGGACAGCTCGGAGAGATAAGGACGAGTGACAATATTTCACAAGTTCCCACGATCTGGGATGAAGTTCTGTTCGTTCGTTCGTTCGTTCGTTCGTCCGTCCGTCCATCCGTCTGTCCGTCCGTCCGTCCGTTCGTTCATCCGTCCGTCCGTCCGTCCGTCCGTGTCCGTTCGTTCGTTCGGGACCCCCGGTTTCTCAGCGGTTAAGCGTCTGCCTTCATCTCAGGGCCCGATCATGCCGGTCCGGGATCCTTTCCTGCATCTGTCTCCTTGCGGGGACCTGCTTCTGCCCATGTCTCTGTCTCTGTCTCTGTCTCTCTCTCTCACACGGGAATAAAGAAACAAAATAGTTTAAAAAAGGAAAGATGCTCGGTCGGTCTCGCACTCTCTCCCTCTCCCTCCTCCTCCTCCCCCTTCCCCACTTCACACAGTGCGCTCTCTCTCTGAAAGAAAGCTAATATATTACAATTTTGCAAAAGCCTGCCAATGGAATGGAGACTACTGGAGAACGATAAGGAAAACAACTCCGTGTGTGACAAGTAGGAGACGTGTAGGAAACGTACAAGGCGTGAGAATACATGTTTTGGTGAGGGAAAAGAAAATAATTCTGTCCTGAAATAATGAGCCTGGCTTTTTTTTTTTTTTTTTTTTTTTTTTTTATTAAGATTTTATTTACTTGGGATCCCTGGGTGGCGCAGCGGTTTGGCGCCTGCCTTTGGCCCAGGGCGCGATCCTGGAGACCCGGGATCGAATCCCACGTCGGGCTCCCGGTGCATGGAGCCTGCTTCTCCCTCTGCCTGTGTCTCTGGCTCTGTCTCTCCTTCTATCTCTCAAGAATAAATAAATAAAATCTTAAAAAAAAAAAAAGATTTTATTTACTTAATAGGGAGGGAGGGAGGGAGGGAGGGAGGGAGGGAGGGACAGAGGGAGGCAGAGAGAGGGAAAAGAAGGCTCCATGCAAGGAGCCTGGTATGGGACCCGATCCCAGGAGTCCGGGATCACGTCCTGAGCCAAAGCCAGATGCTCAAATGACGACCAGCCACCAGGCATCCCAGAGCCTGCTTCTTTAGACAAAGAACACTTAAGGCTGAATCTGAACAAAAAAGACCATTGTAGAAGGGGTTTCTGAAGGAAACAACTAGGGAATTTCTTTAAAGTTTTTATTTATGTATTCGTGAGAGACTCACAGAGAGAGACACAGAGACAGAGGTGCAGAGACACGGGAGGAGAGAGAAGTGGGATCCACGCAGGGAGCCCACTGTGGGACTGGATCCCTGGCCCCCCCGGGATCACACCATGAGCCAAAGGCAGAGGTTCAACCACTGAAACACCCAGGCGTCCTGGAAGCGGATTTTTTTGAAAAGGAATTGTATGCATGCTCAGGACAGACTGAGATTGGGAGAAGTGAGCTTTACTAGTACACTGGTATAGCATTAAGACTCGGCTCTTGTCTCTGTTAAAATGAAGAGATTTCCTTGCGTTGGTAGTCTAATCACGGCAAGGGATTGTGAACGGAGAAGAAAAAAATATGTTATTATTTTCCCTCTCCAGACCAGCCAAGTTTTTATATTCCTTTTTATCCACGAATTACCTCCGTGAGAGAGTGAAAACTTCTCAATATTAAAGGAGCTACATTTTGGGGACAACTCTATAAGCTCCTGTGGAATCTCCTAGGGCCACCCTGGCGAAACAGATACTGATGTTGTTTTCAGTTTTGTAATGACCCATGATCCTTTATAGGCCTGGGCCTTGAAAGCTTCTGAGATGTTGGTTGGTTGGTTGGATGGATGGATGGATGGATGGATGGATGGATGGATTGTGTATCTGGCTGGCCGGCTGGCTGCTCAGCTGTTTGCTGGTTCCTTCATCCGTTCATTCATGGATTTTCAGCGGATCCCAGAAAAGTCTAGCCCTAAGTTGAGTCTCTTGACTAACATAGGTCGTTTACCTGCTATGTGAAGGCACGTGAGAAGCAGCGTCAGACAAAGAATCATAAGCCCTCTTAGATTATATTGGTTGTGTGAATGCTGTGGGTGTTCCAAAAGCGACATAAAGTCGTAAAGTGGTAACGTGCCCCGGTACATTGTTAAAATGCTGTGTGTGACAAATCATAATCCGTTTTTCTTCTCGACTGCACTCTAGCCAACTCTCCTCGGGTCTGTAACCACGTCCACCGGTGACCGCCATGTCATGTACAGGTGTTCTGACGCTCTTGCAAAAACAAACAAACAACACACACACACACACACACACACACACACACACACTTATTTATTTATTTATTTATTTGTTTGTTTGTTTGTTTGTTTATTTTTCCCAGATTCCAGAAGAACCACGCAAAGGACTTTTGACACATCTCAGTTTCTGGTCACCCCGAGATCATCGAACAACAGTATGAATTGCCAGAACTAGTGAAATAGCTGCATTTGCCCAGAACAAAACCAGGGACGCCTGGGTGGCTCAGCGGTGGAGCCTCTGCCTTGGGCTTAGGGCGTGACCCCGGAGTCCCCGGATGGAGTCCCGCATCAGGCTCCCTGCATGGAGCCTGTTTCTCTCTCTCTCTCTCTCTCTCTCTCTCTCTCTCTCTCTCATACATGAATAAAATCTTAAAAAAACAGAACTAAAAGGAACAACATGGAACTGAAAAGAGCGAAAGACAATGATGACTGGTGTCTTTGTTTTTGTTTTTTAAAGATTTTATTTAGTTATTCACGAGAGACACAATGAGAGAGAGAGAGGCAGAGACACAGGCAGAGGGAGAAGCAGGCTCTGCAGGGAGAGACCCATGCGGGACTCCAGGATCACACCCTGAGCCAAAGGCAGCCGCTCCCACCACTGAACCACCCAGGCATCCTGATGACCCTTTTTAAAGGACTCTTGTTCAAATCACTGCTGATCCCCTCATGTTTGCTCTTCCAGTTTGAAGGAAACTTTGTAGAGATATCTATACCTTAGAGAAATTTTAGGAACGTGTGAGATTGTAAACAAATTAAAATCCTTATCCTTGGGCAGCCCGGGTGGCTCAGCGGTTTAGCGCTGCCTTCAGCCCAGGCCGTGATCCTGGAGACCCTGCATGGAGCCTGCTTCTCCCTCTGCCTGTGTCTCTGCCTCTCTCTCTCTCTCTCTCTCTCTCTCTCTCTCTCTCTCAATCTCTCTCTCTCTCCCTCTCTCTCTCTCTCTATCTCTCTGTGTGTTTGTATCTCTCATGAATAAATACATAAAACCTAAAGAAAAAAAAATCTTCAAAATCCTTATCTTTTCTCCCTACCTGTGACCCGTCAGTGTTCAGAAACTCTCAGTGAGTTATCTCTTTTCTTTTCTTTTCTTTTCTTTTCTTTTCTTTTCTTTTCTTTTCTTTCTTTTCTTTTCTTTTCTTTTCTTTCTCTCTCTTTTTCTAATGAGTTATCTTTCTTTTATGGCAATTGCCAATCATCTGCGTGAGGTCTGTTCTGTGGGAATACGTTCTCATTGTAACCGGCCACTGTTGGAAGAATCCCTTGTATCACCAAGGCCTGCCTTCCTTGAGTGCAATGGCATCTGTTTTTCTTTTCTCTTCTCTTCCTCCGCCGCCCCCCGCCCCCCCCCCCCCAGGTTTATTTTTCAGAGTGATCTCTACTCCCAACGTAGGGCTCCCACTCACGACCTGGAGGTCAAGAGTCGTGCTCTCTACTGACCGAGCGGGCCACGGGCCCCTGGAATCGCATCCTAAGACTCAGATAGGATCAGACAGCCTGGAGACACTCAGATCCACTTCTCCTCGGGGAGCCAGCCGAGCCCCTCGGAAACCCTGAGCCTGATACCTTCCTTCCAGAGGTCGCCACGGCCTCACTGGGCGAGTCAAGAGTGCCACCTCCTGGCGGACGAAACCGAGAGTCAGCTGCTTAACCCCAGCGAGCCTCCCAGGTGCCCCTACAAGGTGCTTGGAAATGTTGAGGTTCTTCCCTCTTGCCTTGCTTTTGCAGGGATGATGACAGTGACCACGTCTGTCTACCTGGTGAGGAAGAGGAAACAATTCCAGGTTGCTGAACCCTGGTTTTCCACACTGCAGACGACAGGATATCACCCCCTCCCCCTCTTTCAACCTGACCCAGGAATTCCCTTACGCTGAGCCAAGGACAGGGTGGGGTGGTGGTGGTGGTGGTGGTGGTGGGGGGTGTCTTGTTGTTGTTGTTGTTGTTTGTTTTGTTTTGTTTTCCCAGTTGTGGTAAAAAAGAAAAATAGACGTCACCTACAATGGAATGTTGTAGTCGTTTCTTTCTTTCTTTCTTTTTTTAAAAATATTTTATTTATTTATTCATGAGAGACACAGAGACAGAGACACAGGCAGAGGGAGAAGCAGACTCTATGCAGGGAGCCTGACGTGGGACTGGATCCTGGGTCTCCAGGATCAGGCCTTGGGCTGAAGGCAGACGCTAAACCGCTGAGCCACCCGGGGATCCCTGGACGCTCAACCGCTGAGCCACCCAGGCGCCCCATTCGTACTTAAGTTATTGAGAGTTCGTTCCTTCATTTTTCATCATCTCTAGACCCAGCGTAGGGCTCGAACTCACAAGCCTGACTGCAATCAAAAGTTGAGTGCTCTTCCGACTGAGCGGGCCTGCGGGGGTGGGGGTGGGGGTGGGGTGGGCCCGGGGCGGAAGCTTCTGCCCTTTCATGTTTTCAAGCTCAGAGTCACGTTTTGTCCGGGGACAGCCCCACCCCCCAACCCTTCCGTGCGGAGGTGCCATCTGTCGGGCTGGTTCATGTTTGTCCATCTTCCTTACTCCTTTTAGTAGACAGAAGGTGGCTTGTGACACAGCCGGTGACTACTTCGAATGAGACTGAGGATTTCCCTTGGGAAGTGGGTGCGAGAGGGAGGACAGGTCGATGGGGAACCAGGAAACTGCTGGCCCTTCGCTTCAGAGGAAAAAGTGTGCTTGTTGGGCCCTCACCCAGGGTGGATGAGTCAGAACTGTCCCTGGCCAGGCCTCCCTTAGTCCTTCGCCCTTATCACTCCATGCCTGTGTTTGGCCTCTGGACCCTAAGACACCACGGTCATGTGTTTAACTCCCCATCAGATTCACCAGACCCCGCCATGCCACGCCCTCCCAGATGCACCCCCACCCCTGGAAGGCATTAGAGTGAGATGGCATCCTCCACATCCAGGATTGATTCCCAAAGGGTTTATTGGGGTTTCCTGGGTCAGGAAACCAGGGGGGGTCGCTTTTGGACCCCAAACAATGTGAGTTCTTCATACATCCTCTTTGCCCTTCTCTTTCCCCCTCCCCTCCCCTCCTCTTCTCTTCTCTTTTCTTCTGTCCCCTCCCCCACAGTTTGGGAGCCGCAGCCTGAGGGTTGGGGGAGGTGCAGAAAGCCATTCAATGGAGAGAAGTCCCAGGCTCGGACTGTAACAGACAACCATGTGCATTTGAATGAAATGATTGAATGAGGGCCATTGGAATGGATGGCCCTGAACCTCCCTTCTGCCACCCGCCACCCTCCATCCCCGCCCCCAACCAACCCTGAGTCCTCTGGTGGATTTGGGAATGGAAGGCGTGTGTGTGTGTGTGTGTGTGTGTGTGTGTGTGTGTGTTTACACGGACGCACCCGCGGAGGGTGGTGGGGCATGCTCACGTTGGCTCCTGCAAACTCCATTCATTCTGGGAATGTTCTATTGTTTCTGCTGAGTTGCCAGTTGCTGCGATGAGCCAAGCTATACTCCTTCCGTTGCCTAGTTCTTAAAAAGGCCGAGTCTCCGGTTTTCTCAGTGAATGGACTGACCCACACCTTCCCATCCCGCCGGACCCCTTCTGCAAATACTTGCACTCAAAGGGTTCTTTCACTTCGTCCAGAAAACAAACATCAGCCACCCACACCCACCCCATTGCCACAGATACGCAACCCACACAACAAAACTCCAGCTGGCCTCCTTCTGCTTCCATGTACTTTAGAGAGTCACTGTCTTAGACATGCCTTAGGCTCAAGGACTTGATGCTGTCTCCCTTTCTGTGGCACGGTCCCGTCCCCCGTTAGGCCCAAAGTAGAATTGAATTGCATGACCACACTGCTACACTGCTCGCGGGAGCTGGAGAAGATATGCTAACGTGACTGACCTGATGGGAGCACTGTCCATTTGAAAGGACCTACAGGCCGAGGCGTCTACAAACATGCTCCCTGGAAGTCTTTGGCATTCACATGCCTCTGATGAAATCATTGCTCTGGAAACTCCAGCATCTATAGCCGATCTTGTTGTCCATGGTCTTCTGACCATTACTCGTCCTCTGTTCGCCTGACATTCTGCCCAATTGTCCACGGAGAAATTAGACCCCATCCCGTGAGAGCCGAATCCGATTCCTCTGCTCACCCCCACGACAGACAGAGAAGAATATGCACAGGTCTGTGCCCGCCCATCTTCTCTTTCTCTGCCACGCCACGCCACGCCACGCCACGCCAGGCCACGCCAGGCCACGGCAGAAGAAAATGTGGCCCGCCCTCCCTTCTCCTGTCAAAAGTCAAATCTGAGATATGACTTGGATACGAAGGAAACCAGATTACTGTTTTGAATCATAGACACATTGATTGATTGAAGATTTTATTTAGGTAGTCATGAGACGCGCGCGCGCGCGCACGCACGCACACGCACGCACGCACGCACGGACGGACGCACGGACGGACGCACGCACGCAGGCACGCACGCACGGACGCACGCAGAGGCAGAGACGCAGGCAGAGGGAGAAGGAGACTCCATCCATGCAGGGAGCCCGCTGTGGGACTCGACTCCAGGACCCCGGGATCACGCCCTGGGCCAAAGGCAGGCGCTCAGCCGCTGAGCCACCCCGGCCTCCCTACCTGGAGACACTTTGATAGAGTAGCAGCAGCAGCAAAGAAACACAGGCACACCGCCGCTCCCCCCACCCCCCCAGGTGAAAGAAGGTCCTGCTGACTCCCCTCCTTTTCCTCTGAGAAGAGAAGCACACCCCCTCTCCTGCCCCTGGAAGGTGCCTTGGAGGGGAGCGCCAGGAGGGGAGTGAATGACATTCTTCTCTTCAAGGACAGGAAGTGGAGCATGAGCAGGAGAATTCTGGAGAAACAGATTGTGTTATAGAAAAGAAAAGAAAAGAAAAGAAAAGAAAAGAAAAGAGAAAATCCTTATGTTCTTTGAGCCTCCCCCCCCCCCCCCCATGGAGTTCCTCTTCCACAACCTCTTCTCATTCAACCCAATAGACAAGTATTTGGGGGGGGGGGTCAGGTCCCAGACGCTGAGAGGGTGGAGGTGAAGGTGGTGCGGGGGAGGGGGGGGCACACCGTCCTCTCCAGCGCCTTTGGTTCAGACCTCCTTCGTGGCCTCCCTCCCTCCCTCCCTCCCTCCCTCCCTCCCTCCCTCCCTCCTTCCTTCCTCTTCTAAATATACAAATTAAATCCTAAAAAGAAAAAGGAAGGACACGAGAAAAAACAGTGCATCCGTTGCTGTCCTAGGAGTGCTCCCGGGGCCCTCCGCCCGTCCCCGGGCCGAGAGGCGAGATCCGAGGCGTCCTGACGGCCTCGCCGCCCGGATCTGTCCCGCTGTCGTTCGCGCCGGTTGTCGGGTGCCACCTGGCGGCCGCTTTTATAGAGCGTGTCCCCTCCGGAGGCTCGGCGGCGACAGCAAGGAACAGGCTTTGGTGGCGGTTTCCCGGGGCCGAGTTCCAGGAGGAGGGCGGCCCCGGCGCGGGCGTCCGGCTGTCGCCGGGGCATCGGCGCGCGATGCGCTCGCCGGAGATTGGACCTCCAGAGCTGCGAGGGAGTGTCGCTGTCGCCGCTGTCGCTGTTGTCGCCTCCGCCTCGCTCCCGGAGGAGGGCGTGCGGGCCGCCTGGGTGGGTCGACCAGCACCCGCCGGTGGCTCCTCCTCCGCCCGCGAGGACCGACCTGGGCCGCCTCGGGGGAAGGGGACAGGGTGTGTCCCGCCGTCCGTCCTGTGGCTCCGGGCGATCTTCGGGCCTTCCGTGTCACGCGGTTGTCTCCCGTTGTCACGCCCTGGCGACGGGGACCGGTCCGAGCCTGGAGGGGAAGCCCGTGGGTGGCGCGACAGACCCGGCTGCGGGCACGTGTGGGGGTCCCGGGCGTCGGACGCGATTTTCTCCCCGTTTTCCGAGGTCCGCTGCGGAGGTGGGTCCCGGTCGGACCGGGTGCCACGCGGGGGTGGGCCGGCCGGCCGGCCCCGGTGGCGATTCCCGGTGAGGCTGCCTCTGCCCGCGTGGCCCTCCACCTCCCCTGGCCCGTGCCGGGGTTGGGGACGGCGGTAGGCACGGGGCGGTCCTGAGGGCCGCGGGGGACGGCCTCCGCACGGTGCCTCCGGAGAACTTTGACGATTTTTCAAAGTCTCCTCTTGGAGATCACTGGCGTGGCGGCGTGGCGGCGTGGCGGCGTGGCCGTCTCCACCTCCCGCGTATCGCCCCTCCCCCCTCCCCACCCTGGGTCGACCAGATAGCCCGGGGGGCTCCGTGGGGTGGGGGTGGGGGGGCGCCGTGGGGCAGGTTTTGGGGACAGTGGCCGTGCCACGGTCCCGGGAGGTCGCGGTGACCTGTGGCTGGTCCCCGCCAGCAGGCGCGGCTATTTTCTCGCCCGAAATGAACATTTTTTGTTGCCAGGTAGGTGCTGACACGTTGTGTTTCGGCGACAGACAGGCAGACGGAAAAGACAGTCGGTCCGTCGCTCGCCTTGGAGATGCGGGCCTCTGGGCGCGTGTGGGGTTCTGGGCTTGACCGCGCGGCCGAGCCGGTCCCTGTCCTCGCTCACTGGAGCCTGAGCCGTCCGCCTGGGCCTGCGCGCCGGCTCTCGCGCTGGACTCCAGGTGGCCCGGGTCGTGGTGTCACCCTCCGGTCTCTGGCACCCGAGGGAGGGCGGTGTGGGCAGGTGGCGGTGGGTCTTTTACCCCCGTGCGCTCCATGCCGTGGGCACCCGGCTGTTGGCCGTGACAACCCCTGTCCCGCAAGGCTCCGTGCCGCGTGTCAGGCGTCCCCCGCTGTCTCTGGGGTTGTCCGGTCGCTCCTGCCCCCTGGGGGTCGAGGGGCTGCCGGTGAGGCGGAAGCAGGTCCCCCCGGTCGCCGTCCTCGCTGGGCTTTTGCTCCTCGGGAAGCCCCCTCGGGGCCGCAGCTTGCTGCCGATCGATCGATGTGGTGATCTCGTGCTCTCCTGGGCCGGGCCTAAGCCGCGTCAGACGAGGGACGGGCATCCATGGCGGATGCGACCGCTCTTCTCGCTCTGCCCGCGGGCCCCTCCCTCCCCGGCTCCTCCACGCCCGGCCGTCGTGACGGCGGGTGCGCGGGGGGGCGCGCGCCGGGGTTGGGGGTGGTGCGGACTCCGGCCCGACCCCGCCCTCCCGCCTTCTTGCCTCGCGGCGCTGGCGGGACCGGGGTCCTCTGACGCGGCGGACACTCTCGCCGGCCTTTCCTGAAGGCCTGGGTCCGTGGCGAGCGGCCCTCCCCTCCGCGGGGAGGGCCTGCCCGACGCCGCGCTGCTCACCGCCCGGCCTGGGCGCGCTTGAGCGCGTTGCGCCCGGCCCTCCGTGGTGCCCCTGGAGCGCTCCAGGTCGCCTCAGGTGCCTGAGGCCGAGCGGTGGCGTCGTTTCCTTCCCCGTCGACTCCCCTCGGGCCGCCGCCGCCGCCGTCGGTGGCGCGTCCGAGGAGCGGGTGGCGGAAGTCGGCAAGGGAGGCGCACCCGTGCCCCTGGCGGGGGCCCGGGCGCCTCGTCTTCCTTCCCCCTCCCCTCCCCCTCGCCGCGCCGGCGGGGGTGGTGTGGGGGCGGTGTGACTCGGAGGACTTGGTGGGGACGCGTGAGCGCCCGCGGCGGGCCGAGCCAGCGCCCCGGGCGCTTGGCCAGCCCGAGGGGCTGCCCCTCTCTCCCGGCACGGGTCGTGCCCCCGTCTCCGTTCCCCGGTCTCGCCCGCCTCGCGGGAGGCGGGGAGCTCTCCTCTCTGGGCGGTGACGTGGCCGCGCCGTGCTCGGGCGAGGTGGAGGGTGGTGTCCTCGAGGGGGCACCGGCCGCGAGCGCTCGGGGTTGCCCTGTGCCTGTCCCTTGCCGGAGATCTGCGCCCGCCCCGCGAGCCCTGTCGGCCCCGGAGCGCCGTTTGGTGGGGCCCGTTTGGGGGGACGAAGGGGGGGGGCGATGCGCCCTCGGTGAGAAAGCCTTCTCTAGCGATCCGAGAGGGTGCCTTGGGGTACCGGAGCCCCCAGCCGCTGCCCCTCCTCTGCGCGTGTAGTGTGGCCACCGACGCGGGGTTGACTACCGTCGCGACGTGTTTGGGCAGAGCGCCGCTCTTTGCCTACCGCGGCCTGCGCCTCCCCCCTCCGAGATGGGGGAGGATACCGTCGGGCCGGGCCGGCGTCCGGTGCGGGGTGTGTTGCCCGCGTGCGTGTGCGAGTGTGCGCGCGGCCGGGGGGGGGTTGGGGCGGCCCGCCCCCCGCCCCCCCCCCACGCCAGCCACCCCGTGTGTGTTGCGTGTGCGCCGCGCGAGCGGCTGGCTTGGCTGGCTGGCTGGCTGGCTGGCTGGCTGTCTGTCCGGGCCCCCGCCCGCTCCCGGGCGGAGTCGCCGCCGGCGGTGGCGCGGCGGGCGCGCACGGGTCGGGCCAGCTCCCGCCTGGGGGCGCCTCCCCGGGTCGTGACTCCGGGTTGGACCGGACGGATGGACGGACGGACGGACCGGCGGATGGACGGACGGAGGTTCGGACGGGTCCCCCGCGGCGGGGGGTCGCGCGTGCCTTGGGCCCCGGCGGTGTGGGGCCCGGTTTGCGGGGAGGTCTGCCAAGGGTGCTGAGGCCGGCCGGCGTCCCGGGCGTCGCGGGACCGCCCTCGTGCTGGTGGCGGTGGGATCCCGTGCGCGTTTACCCGGTGGCCCGGCTCGCGCCTTCGTTGGCGCGCCCTTCCCGGGACCGGCCCTTCCCCACGCGCTCCCGGCCCTGGCACGCTGCTGTGCGCTTCCTCCCCGTCGCCGCCGACCCGCCCCCCCCCCGCCCCCCGCCTGCCCGCGTCCCCCGACCGCACGGTCGCGGGCGCGCCGCGTGTGCCGCCCCTAACTCCGCCCTCTGGGGGACCGAAACCGGCCTCGCCGCTGTTGGGTGTCTTGCTCCCCCCCGCCCGCCGTGGCTGGGGGGGCGTCCCCGGGCGAAGTGCTCTCGGTCCTCCGAGGAAGGGGAGGAGGGAGGCGCGCGGGGGTGTTGGGGCGGGGCGTCGTTGCGCGTGTGTGTGCGGGAGAGCGTTCTCGGGAGAACCGGTCGCGTGAACGGTGGCGGTTGGGGCCCCCGAGCCCCGCGAGGTTGCTTGGGGCCCGCCGTGGGGGCCGGGCCGGCGTCCTCGGGTGCCGCGGGACCGCCCTTGCGCTGGAGGCCTCGGGCGGTGGGACCCCGCGTGCGCCCCAGGGCGCCCGACCTTGGGCTCCCAGGCATCTTCTGAGGCTTCCCGAAGCCCCCTCGCGGTGGCCCGCGGT
>NW_027325750.1:175000-185000 GCF_048418805.1 Vulpes vulpes
GTGGGGAACACATAGATTGAGTTTTTAGAGGACGCGGGGCGGCGGGGGGGGGGGGGGGGCGGCTGGGGCGACATCTACGCCTTTGGAGCCAATGCATGGTTGTTGGTTTCCTTTATTTTTTGGAGGGGGGGTGCGGTGGAGTTTGAAGATATTTCTTTATTAGGATGCTCACCAGAATGACAGGCTGGCACTGTCCGTCTGATGTGATAAAGGATACATACATCTGATCCGATTCTGGCAGGAAACAGGCGTAAGGCCTCTCAGACCTGGTACCGAGCGTCCGTGAAAGACGACTCCATTCACCAGAGAGCATGTTTCCTTGATTCCGAGGTCTCTGCTGTAGCTTCCGGTCACGTCTCCGTGACTTGCTCAGACTTCATTCCGGCATCATCAGTGGACCCTCTCTTTCTTTCTTTTTCTTTCTTTCTTTCTTTCTTTCTTTCTTTCTTTCTTTCTTTCTTTCTTTTTCTTTTCTTTTTTTTTCCCTAGCCACTTCTCAACTCCTTACGTCAGCTGCCGCCTGTCTGACTCACCCAGGTAGCCTCGAATTCTGCAGCACATCTCTTTGGTACGCTGCTGCCCTGCCACCCTCAGGGGCATGGGTTGGGATTTGGGTGGGGAAGGGGAACGACGTCACGTTACCGAAGCAGACGGCAGGAGCGTATTGGCAAATGACACTAGGACACCCGGACACCCCGCAGGCCCGCCCGCCCGAGGGCCTGCTTGGAGCGCACGAACACACCCGTAGGGCACGTTCTTCTCTTCACGTGGCGCGGCGCGGCAGGCAGCGGAAGGTGTGGGATGACCTCCAGGGGCTCGGCGTCTGCAGCCAGCCATCAGGATGAACTCAGGGATGCCTCCGTGGAGGGTTTTGGTGGCTCCGTGAGCTCCTTTCCGAAGCTGCTTGTAGTTACAGGACTGCTGAACAAGCGTCCAGGAGTTTCTTGGTGAGGTGGGCATCTGCCACGGGGTAGGCCTTCGGATTGACATCGGCCTCAGTCATCTCTGCGTATCCGCGGTCCCTGTGGGTTTCCTGTAAAAAGACGTGTCCTGGGAGCTATCACCGTCACACTTCATACGGATGACCAGCTTTGCCCCCACCCACCCCCACCCCCACCCCCGCCGCCGTTGGGGTTGGGGTGGGCGGTGGGATGCGCTGTGCTCCCGTCACAGTTTGTGGGCCCTGGAATGGTGGTGATCGAGATACACCCCTCCGCCACCTCATTACAAAGAAACAAGACACTGTGGTGTCTTGTTAGACCCCACAGGCACAGCAAAGAAAAGGAGAACTACTTATCCCCTTGTTCCACCGGGACCGACCCGGATGGATGCCCGAGGGTCCAGGCCCCGAGGGACGGGCGTACTCAACTTTTGCTGTGAACTCAACGGATTAGTTAAGTTGTGCCTCTGAGGATTTGTCCACGGAAACTACTCCAAATGATCGATTTTGTCTGTCTCGTGTACTTTTCCTTGTTACGAGCAAGCAGGTAAAAGAAAGAAAGAAAGAAAGAAAGAAAGAAAGAAAGAAAGAAAGAAAGAAAGAAAGAAAAAGATGAAAAAAGGTCTATAGGTTAAACTTTTACAATACCTTCCCAAATCTTTGGTGACCTGGAACTTTGAAGGTGTAACTAGCTTAATTGATAAATTGGGTTCAGTTCACCGGATACCTGGCGTCTGTCTTTCCAACAGAAGGTAAAATACTAGAGTGTGAGTCAATGAGACACCCAAGGTGGTTTTTTTTGTTTGGTGGTGTTGTGTTTTCCTCCTCCACCCCTTGCCCTTTTCTTCCTTCCCCCCCTCCCCCCCACCTCAGTTTTTGTGTTTCTCTTTTGTCTGATTCAGGAAACCTGCCGATACCTGGGTGTGTTAGTAAACGTGTTTCAGGTTTGTTTGCTTCTTTTTTCCTTCCTCTTTTTTTTAAATTTTAATTCACAATTCATGAGACATACATACACACACACACACACACACACACAGGCAGAGACACAGGCAGAGGGAGAAGCGGGCTCCCTGCAGGAACCCCCGATGTAGGACTCGATCCCGGGACTCCAGGATCACGCCCTGGGCCGAAGGCAGGTGCTAAACCGCTGAGCCACCCAGGGATCCCCTGTTTCGTGCTTCCTTAACAATTGTATCATACAGGGCAGCCCGTGTGGCTCAGCGTTTTAGTGCCACCTTCAGCCCAGGGCGTGATCCTGGAGTCCCGGGATCGAGTCCCACGTCAAGCTCCCTGCATTGGAGCCTGCTTCTCCCTCTGTCTTTGCCTCTCTCTCTCTCTCTCTCTCTCTCTCTCTCTCTCTCTCTCTCACACACACACACACACACACACACACACACTAAATCTTAAAAAAAAAAAAAAATTTGTGTCCTACATGTTAGGTTTTTACAAAATGAACAGCGGAGAAATAACAGAAAACCAGCAGAGCCAGGCAGTAGGTTCGAGAGTGCTTTAATGGGGAGCGCTCCTGGGCGAGGTTCCATGACTCGGAGAGGTGGCCAGAGACGGGGAAGTCGCGCGGGGTTGGGGACTGTGGGGGTTTTTAAGCCTTCTTGGTTCCGGCTCTGGATCCGGGTGGGTCCCTTGCCAAATTAGACAAGGGAACACTGTGCCCTTAGGTGATTGGCTGGGGGGGTGGGGTGGGGTAGTATCGGGGGAGGGGGTGGGGGTGGTTCCTGGCTGGAAAGTCCTGGATGGAAAGTTTCGGTTTCCCATCTAGGCTTCGACTTACTGGAGATGATGTGGTGGTCAGGGCTGCTGCTTTGACGGGAAGATCAGCCATTTTGACCCAGTTTGAGATGTCCGCCATTTTGGGTGCCCCTGTCTCTCAGCCAGCCCAACAATACATACGCATACACACACACACACACACACACACACACACACACACACACACACGTGTTTCTAAAAACTATCACATGTATTCATCCATTTGACAATCTAAGGATTTCTGGTATGATAGGCAATGTGCCCGTGGTTCCTACTGGCTTTTCACCAGAGACTGAGGTTTCTAGGAGTTAACAGTCTGCCGCCTGGGTGGCTCAGTGGTTGAGGGGTTGAGCATCGGCCTTTGGGTCAGGGCCCAATTCTGGGGCGGCGGGGGGGGGGGGGGGGGAGTGTCCGAGTCCGGACCCATTTCCACATCTGGCTCCCTGTGGGGAGCCTGCTTCTGCCTATGTCTCTGTCTCTGTCTCTCTCTCTCCCTTCCCCCTTCACAAAGTGCTCTCTCTCTCTCTCTCTCTCTCTCTCCTCTCTCCTCTCTCCTCGCTCCTCGCTCCTCGCTCAAAAAGTGTAAAATAAGTACAATTTTTAAAAATCTGCCACATGGAATCGAGACTACTGGTTAACGACAAGGAAAACAACCTCTGTGTGTGAGATAGTAGGAGACATGTAGAAAATGCGGGTGGTGGTGGTGGTGGTGGTGGTGGTTAAAGAAAATGAATCTGTCCTGAAATGACTCTGGCTTTTTTTTTTTTTTTTTTTTTTTTTTAAGATTTTATTTACTTATTCATGAGATGAGAGACACAGGGACAGGCAGACACAAGGGAAGCAGGCTCCATGCGAGGACCCTGATATGGGACTCAGTCCCAGGAGTCTGGGATCACGTCCTGAGCCCAAGCCAGACGATCAAAGGCTGAGGCACACGGGCGTCCCAAAGCCCAGCTATTTAGAGAAAGAACACTTAAGACTCACGGAACGGGGGATCCCTGGGTGGCGCAGCGGTTTGGCGCCTGCCTTTGGCCCAGGGCGCGATCCTGGAGGCCCGGGATCGGAATCCCACGTCGGGCTCCTGGTGCATGGAGCCTGCTTCTCCCTCTGCCTGTGTCTCTGCCTCTCTCTCTCTCTCTCTCTCTGTATGACTATCAAAAATAAATAATTAAAAAAAAAAAAAAAGACTGACGGAACGGAAAAAGAAATTATAGAAGGGATTTCTGAAGGAGATTTTTGAGATTTGTTTTTGGTTTTCTTTTCTTTTTTTTTTTTTGTGGATTTTACTTATGTATTCATGGGAGAGAGAGAGAGAGAGACAGAGAGAGAAAGAGAGAGACAGAGACAGACAAAGAGAGACAGAGACAGACAGAGAGATAGAGAGAGACAGAGAGAGAGAGAGAGAGAGAGAAAGGAAGAGAGACAGACAGAGAGAAGGGGAGAGAGACACAGAGAGAGACAGGCAGAGAAAAGAGAGGCAGAGAGATAAAGAGAGACAGACAGAGAGAGACAGAGAGATAAAGAGAGACAGAGACGGAGAAAGCGAGACAGAGACAGAGAAAGAGAGAGAGACAGGGAGAGAGAGAGACAGGAGAGAGAGAGAGAGAGAGAGAGAGAGAGAGAGAGAGAGAGAGAGAGACACAGGCAGGGGAAGAAGTAGGCTCCACTGGGGAGCCCGATGCGGGTCTGGATCCCAGGACCCCTGGGATCAGGCCCTGAGCCAAAGGCAGACCTTCCACCACCGCTGAGCCACCCAAGGCGTCCCAGAAGCAGACTCTTTGAAAAGTAATTGTAGGCGTGGTCAGGACGGACTGAGATTGGGAGAAGTGGGTTTTACTAGTATACTGGTGTACAACTGAGATTTGGCTCTTCTCTCTGCTAAAATGACGAGATTCTCTTGCATTGGTAGTCTACTCTTGATAAGAGTGTGAACAGAGAAGAAAAGACAAAGACAATGTGCTTTTTTGTTTGTTTGTTTGTTTGTTTGGCTTGGCTTGGTTTGGTTTGGTTTGGTTTGGTTGGGGTTTTTTTGTTTGTTTGTTTTTGTGTGTGTGTGTGTGTGTGTGTGTGTGTGTGTGTGTGTGTGTTTCTCCCTTTACCTGCCCAGAACAGCAAGGTTTTTAGATTCCTTTTTTTTTTTTTTTTTTTTTTTTTTTTTGGTGGTTGTTGTTGTTGTTTAACTTTTTCTGTTATTTACTTATTTATTTTATTTTTTGGATTCGTTTTTATCCGGTCTTCCCCTACGTAAGAGTGAACACTTCTCCACGTTAAAGGAGCTTCATTTTGGGGGACAACTCTAAGAGCACCTGTAGAATCTCCTAGGGGCCACCTTGGCGAAAGAGACAATGAAGATTTCCGTTTTGTTATGATCCGTGATCCTTTGTAGGCATGTGCCTTGAAAACTTCTGAGATGTTTTTGGTTGGCTGGTTGGCTGCCTGGCTGTCTGTCTACTGGTTCCTTCATCCGTTCGTGGATTCTCAGCGGATCCCAGAATGCCAAACCCTAAATAGAGTCTCTTGACTACTATAGGTCGTTTACCTGTTATGGGAAGGACCGTGAGAAGCACTGTCAGACAAAGAATCATAAGCCCTCTTAGATTATATTGCGTGGGTGAATGCTGCCGGTGTTCCAAACACGAAATGAAATTCCTAAACTTGTAACGTGTCCTGGTAGAGTGCCATCACTCCACATTCGAACTGGTTAAATGCTCTGCGTGCGTGCCTGCGTGTGTTGTGTGTGAGTGTGTGTGTGTGTGTGTATGTGTGTGTGTGTGACAGAAACTGGTCGGATTTCTGCATTATAATGAATTCTCATCGGGTCTTTAGGCACGTCCGTCCGTGGGTGACCTCCCTGTCACGTGCAGGTGTTGTTCGGAAGGTCTTGCAACGATACGGTCCGCCTTTCAGAAGATTCGCGGAAAGCACTCTGGACGGATCCCGGTGTCTGGTCATCCTGAGATCGTCCAACTACATACAGTAGGAGTTGCCGGAACTAATGAAAAAGCTGCATGGAAGCCGAACAGAAAGGAACAACGTGGAACTGAATGAGTTCCACGAAACCCTGAACAGAGTTCAGAAACTCTCAGTGAGTCATCTTCCTTTTTTTTTTTTTGGCGATTGTTAAATCCTCTTCAGAAGGTCGGTGGGAATCCGTTCTCATTGTAACCAGACGCCGTTGGAAGGATCCCCTGTATCACCAAGGCCTTCCCTGAGTAGAATGGCGTCTGTTTCTCTTTCTTTCGACCTCCCCCAGTCCCCACGCCGCCCTCCCCTCCTCCCTCCCCTCCCCCCTCCCCTCCCCTCCCCTCTCCCCCCCCCGCCCCCCCCCCCTCCGGGGTCCATTTGTCAAAGTGATCTCTACTCCCAAGGTAGGGCTCGCACTCAGGACCTGGAGGTCAAGAGCCGTGCTCTCTACTGACCGAGCGGGCCACGGGCCCCTGGAATCGCATCCTAAGACTCAGATAGGATCAGACAGCCTGGAGACACTCAGATCCACTTCTCCTCGGGGAGCCAGCCGAGCCCCTCGGAAACCCTGAGCCTGATACCTTCCTTCCAGAGGTCGCCACGGCCTCACTGGGCGAGTCAAGAGTGCCACCTCCTGGCGGACGAAACCGAGAGTCAGCTGCTTAACCTCAGCGAGCCTCCCAGGTTGCCCCTCCAAGGTGCTTGGAAATGCTGAGGCTCAACAACACCGGAACCACAACAACCGGAAGAACAGAAAAGAAGAGCCAAAGGGATGCTGAAGTTCTTCCTTCTGGCCTTGCCTTTACAGGCGTGTGCCGTCTGCGACCACGCCTGTCTCCGAGGACAGGAAGAAAAGAGTCCAGATGGCTGAACCGGGGTTCTGCACTCTGCGGACCACAGGAACCCCCTCCAGCCTGACCCAGGAACTCCCTTACTCTGAGCCAGGGACAGGGGGTCTTGTTTTGTGTTTCGGTTGTGGTCCAAAAGACAGGCGTCACCTACGGTGGAACCTTGTAACCCTTTCTAAGCCTAGAGTCGCTCAGCGGCATTACATACCTTCACACATCCTCCTCGCCAAGTTATCTGTCCATTCCATTTTTTAACTCTCTTTTTTTTAATTTTTAAAATTTTATTTATTTATTTATCTATTTATTTATTTATTCATTCATTTATTATTCATTCATTCATTCATTCATTCATTATTTTTAAGGATTTTTTTTTTAGTCAGGGAGAGAGAGAGAGAGAGAGAGAGAGAGAGAGAGAGGCAGAGAGAGAGAGAGAGAGGCAGAGAGGCAGAGACACAGACAGAGGGAGAAGCAGGCTCCATGCAGGGAGCCCGATGTGGGACTGGATCCCGGGTCTCCAGGATCACACCACAGGCTGCAGGCGGCGCCAAACCGCTGCGCCACCCAGGGATCCCTTAAGTTTAATTTCTTAAACTGTATTGATCGGGCATGGGATCTCTGCCTCTCTCTCTCTCTCTCTCTCTCTCTCTCTCTCTCGAATAAATAAATAAATACATACATACATACATACATACATACATAAAATCTTTAACAAATAAATGAATAAATAAACTGTATTTATTCAAGGGAGACACACAGAAGGAGGCCGGGAGGCAGGCAGAGGGAGAAGCAGGCTCCACGCGGGGAGCCCGGTGCGGTGCTGGATCCCCAAAACGCTGTGATGATGCCGGGAGCCGAGTGGAAGGCAGCCGCTCAAACGCGGGTATGCCACCCGGGCACACCTCGTCCGCACCTCTTCCTTCCCACCGCCACCCACGGTCTTGCGCGTTCGTTCATCTGGTTCCCACACACAGGACCTCGTGCTCCAGGTCTATCCCTAGACACACCCTAGGATCCCCAACTAGGGAATAGGTTCAGATGGGACCGATGCTCATGGGACCGTGCTCCTGTTTGAGGACTGTCCTCGGTTGCTGTAGCGGTGGCGGCGAGACAAAGGGTCTCTCTCCACACACCGCACAGGGTGTCGCGTCACGTCGTGGGGAGATGACGCGGGAAGGACGGGTTTCGGTTGGCGGACATTTCTACATCCCATCTGGGAACCGCTCCCACCCCCCCCCCACCCTCCGGTGTCCCGGATCTGTAGGAGTGAGGGCAGCAGGAAGCCTCCCATGGATGATATTTGCAAGTGCGCCCTTGCCTGGGGCCGGAGCCTGGGCCGGAACCGGAACCGGACATGGAACCGGTGCAGCCTGGGTGGTTCGGAAGGCAGGCGCCTGCGGGACCGACCGGTGGCCAGCGTGTGGGGGTGGGCGCGTGGGCGGGTGGGGGGCATGCCCCGAGTGGGGCAGATGTCCCCATCCCAAGGAGGCGGAGGAGGAAAGCCACCCCAAGGCCCCTCTTTGGCGCCCCGTCCTGCCGTCCTGTGTCAGGAAACGCTACTGACCCCGGGCGGATCCGGACCAGGCTGCGACCCAGCTGCCCTGCGATCCCACATTCCTCACACCTGGACTCACCGGTGTGGCGCCTGCCTTTCCGGCTCTGCCTGCCTGCCTGCCTGCCTGCCTGCCTAACTATCTCTGCATCCAACTGGCGACTTTCAGTCCGTGAGGTTGGGGGCTTCGACTCTCTGGGTCTTGGCTAGAACCCAAACAGAGAAAGACGTTTGCCATACGATAGGTAGATACCACTTTCAATTAAGCGTCTGTGAAATGATTATGGAGGAAGGAAATTCTCGGCCTTGAACGTTTCTGGGCCCTGCTCCAGTGGCTTTCACACTGACCCAGGGCCAAACGGCTCACAGAAAACTCAGCACTAGTTGGGCTCTATTTCCGTGCCACTGAATGCACGTTGCCTGTCTGCCTCCCCTGAAAAGTCAAGCAACGGGGACGCCTGGGTAGCTCCGTGTTCAGCATCTGCCTTGGGGTCAGGTCATCATCCTGGGGTCCTGGGGCCCCGGCTCCCACTTGGGGCTCCCCGCGGGGAGCCTGCTTCTCTCTGCAGTCTGTCAATGCCTGTCTCTGTGTGTCTCTCATGGATAAATAAAGAACACCTCTAAAACAGGAAAGAATGAATGATTCATTAAAAGGACTGACTGACTGACTGACTGACTGAACTGATCGGCTGACCGACTGACCGGCTGAATGAATGTATACATAAGCAAGCCAGGAAGCAAGCAAGCAAGCAAGCAAGCAAGCAAGCAAATGAACAAATGAAATCGATGAAGGGGTGCGTGACTGCTGGCTGGCACTGTCGGGGGAGTGTGGGACTCTATATTTCTCGGTTGCGAGGATGAGCCCTAACCTGGGTGTAAACATCGCATACACCTAAAATCTTCTGGAAAAAAAAAAATTAAAAGAAAAAAAGAAAAAGAAAAAGGTGGGCAGCCCGGGTGGCTCGGCGGTTGAGCGCCGCCTTCAGCCCGGGGCCTGATCCTGGAGGCCCGGCATCAGAGTCCCACGTCGGGTTCCAAGCATGGAGCCTGCTTCTCCCTCTGCCTGTGTGTCCGACTCTCTCACTCACTGTGTCTCAGGAGAAAATAAACAGAATCTTTACAAAAAGGAAAAAAAAAAAAGTTGTGTTGTTTTGTTTTGTTTTGTTTTGTTTTGTTTTGTTTCGATCGGATCGATCGATCACTAAAAGGCAACCTGCCAAAACTGACGATGAGAAAACGGAAGAAAACCTTCCTGGTTCCCACAGAGTTCAAGCCCTACAGCCTTGCCCGTACCAAGATCAGAGAATAAACTGTCCACTCTCTACGGCGTCCCTCCTCCCGAGGACGCCCCAGCTCCTTATGGAGCATGCACACGCACGTGCACGCGCACGCAGAAAAGCGGGGCGAACCGAACCAGACCCTAGAGAACCCTGCAGCGAAGGTTGAGCACACGAGACACACACACACACACACACACACACACACACACGCACACACACACAGGAAACTCTGGCAGGCTACCCCTGGGCTGCTTAGGGGGCCTATACTTACTTGCAAGTGCTCACTGACCTGGGACACGTGGAAGGGGAACCTGAGGCTCAGATGGCCCAAACCGGGTGAATGGGGTGCTTTGCTCATGCCTGAATGCTATGCTCTCCGCGATTAGAGAAAGCTGGCAATGAGGCCAGCCCAGGGACCAGAACCTAACCTAAAAATCCCTCTGGCTCCATCAGTAATGTCCCGACTGTTGGTGAGGAACCAGTGCTCGGCTGGCTCGGGGAGACAGACGCTCTGGTCTTCTTCGGGTTGGGTTGTTGCTGCGGCTTTGGGTATCTTTGCAGGAAACCGGCCTCTTCTCTTTCGAAATGGAAACCAAAGGATGGATGGGGTCCGGACGCGGTCACGCTCGCTGGCCACTGGAGTTGTTGTCAC
>NW_027325750.1:190000-195000 GCF_048418805.1 Vulpes vulpes
CAGAAGGTGGCTTGTGACACAGCCGGTGACTACTTCGAATGAGACTGAGGATTTCCCTTGGGAAGTGGGTGCGAGAGGGAGGACAGGTCGATGGGGAACCAGGAAACTGCTGGCCCTTCGCTTCAGAGGAAAAAGTGTGCTTGTTGGGCCCTCACCCAGGGTGGATGAGTCAGAACTGTCCCTGGCCAGGCCTCCCTTAGTCCTTCGCCCTTATCACTCCATGCCTGTGTTTGGCCTCTGGACCCTAAGACACCACGGTCATGTGTTTAACTCCCCATCAGATTCACCAGACCCCGCCATGCCACGCCCTCCCAGATGCACCCCCACCCCTGGAAGGCATTAGAGTGAGATGGCATCCTCCACATCCAGGATTGATTCCCAAAGGGTTTATTGGGGTTTCCTGGGTCAGGAAACCAGGGGGGGTCGCTTTTGGACCCCAAACAATGTGAGTTCTTCATACATCCTCTTTGCCCTTCTCTTTCCCCCTCCCCTCCCCTCCTCTTCTCTTCTCTTTTCTTCTGTCCCCTCCCCCACAGTTTGGGAGCCGCAGCCTGAGGGTTGGGGGAGGTGCAGAAAGCCATTCAATGGAGAGAAGTCCCAGGCTCGGACTGTAACAGACAACCATGTGCATTTGAATGAAATGATTGAATGAGGGCCATTGGAATGGATGGCCCTGAACCTCCCTTCTGCCACCCGCCACCCTCCATCCCCGCCCCCAACCAACCCTGAGTCCTCTGGTGGATTTGGGAATGGAAGGCGTGTGTGTGTGTGTGTGTGTGTGTGTGTGTGTGTGTGTTTACACGGACGCACCCGCGGAGGGTGGTGGGGCATGCTCACGTTGGCTCCTGCAAACTCCATTCATTCTGGGAATGTTCTATTGTTTCTGCTGAGTTGCCAGTTGCTGCGATGAGCCAAGCTATACTCCTTCCGTTGCCTAGTTCTTAAAAAGGCCGAGTCTCCGGTTTTCTCAGTGAATGGACTGACCCACACCTTCCCATCCCGCCGGACCCCTTCTGCAAATACTTGCACTCAAAGGGTTCTTTCACTTCGTCCAGAAAACAAACATCAGCCACCCACACCCACCCCATTGCCACAGATACGCAACCCACACAACAAAACTCCAGCTGGCCTCCTTCTGCTTCCATGTACTTTAGAGAGTCACTGTCTTAGACATGCCTTAGGCTCAAGGACTTGATGCTGTCTCCCTTTCTGTGGCACGGTCCCGTCCCCCGTTAGGCCCAAAGTAGAATTGAATTGCATGACCACACTGCTACACTGCTCGCGGGAGCTGGAGAAGATATGCTAACGTGACTGACCTGATGGGAGCACTGTCCATTTGAAAGGACCTACAGGCCGAGGCGTCTACAAACATGCTCCCTGGAAGTCTTTGGCATTCACATGCCTCTGATGAAATCATTGCTCTGGAAACTCCAGCATCTATAGCCGATCTTGTTGTCCATGGTCTTCTGACCATTACTCGTCCTCTGTTCGCCTGACATTCTGCCCAATTGTCCACGGAGAAATTAGACCCCATCCCGTGAGAGCCGAATCCGATTCCTCTGCTCACCCCCACGACAGACAGAGAAGAATATGCACAGGTCTGTGCCCGCCCATCTTCTCTTTCTCTGCCACGCCACGCCACGCCACGCCACGCCAGGCCACGCCAGGCCACGGCAGAAGAAAATGTGGCCCGCCCTCCCTTCTCCTGTCAAAAGTCAAATCTGAGATATGACTTGGATACGAAGGAAACCAGATTACTGTTTTGAATCATAGACACATTGATTGATTGAAGATTTTATTTAGGTAGTCATGAGACGCGCGCGCGCGCGCACGCACGCACACGCACGCACGCACGCACGGACGGACGCACGGACGGACGCACGCACGCAGGCACGCACGCACGGACGCACGCAGAGGCAGAGACGCAGGCAGAGGGAGAAGGAGACTCCATCCATGCAGGGAGCCCGCTGTGGGACTCGACTCCAGGACCCCGGGATCACGCCCTGGGCCAAAGGCAGGCGCTCAGCCGCTGAGCCACCCCGGCCTCCCTACCTGGAGACACTTTGATAGAGTAGCAGCAGCAGCAAAGAAACACAGGCACACCGCCGCTCCCCCCACCCCCCCAGGTGAAAGAAGGTCCTGCTGACTCCCCTCCTTTTCCTCTGAGAAGAGAAGCACACCCCCTCTCCTGCCCCTGGAAGGTGCCTTGGAGGGGAGCGCCAGGAGGGGAGTGAATGACATTCTTCTCTTCAAGGACAGGAAGTGGAGCATGAGCAGGAGAATTCTGGAGAAACAGATTGTGTTATAGAAAAGAAAAGAAAAGAAAAGAAAAGAAAAGAAAAGAGAAAATCCTTATGTTCTTTGAGCCTCCCCCCCCCCCCCCCATGGAGTTCCTCTTCCACAACCTCTTCTCATTCAACCCAATAGACAAGTATTTGGGGGGGGGGGTCAGGTCCCAGACGCTGAGAGGGTGGAGGTGAAGGTGGTGCGGGGGAGGGGGGGGCACACCGTCCTCTCCAGCGCCTTTGGTTCAGACCTCCTTCGTGGCCTCCCTCCCTCCCTCCCTCCCTCCCTCCCTCCCTCCCTCCCTCCTTCCTTCCTCTTCTAAATATACAAATTAAATCCTAAAAAGAAAAAGGAAGGACACGAGAAAAAACAGTGCATCCGTTGCTGTCCTAGGAGTGCTCCCGGGGCCCTCCGCCCGTCCCCGGGCCGAGAGGCGAGATCCGAGGCGTCCTGACGGCCTCGCCGCCCGGATCTGTCCCGCTGTCGTTCGCGCCGGTTGTCGGGTGCCACCTGGCGGCCGCTTTTATAGAGCGTGTCCCCTCCGGAGGCTCGGCGGCGACAGCAAGGAACAGGCTTTGGTGGCGGTTTCCCGGGGCCGAGTTCCAGGAGGAGGGCGGCCCCGGCGCGGGCGTCCGGCTGTCGCCGGGGCATCGGCGCGCGATGCGCTCGCCGGAGATTGGACCTCCAGAGCTGCGAGGGAGTGTCGCTGTCGCCGCTGTCGCTGTTGTCGCCTCCGCCTCGCTCCCGGAGGAGGGCGTGCGGGCCGCCTGGGTGGGTCGACCAGCACCCGCCGGTGGCTCCTCCTCCGCCCGCGAGGACCGACCTGGGCCGCCTCGGGGGAAGGGGACAGGGTGTGTCCCGCCGTCCGTCCTGTGGCTCCGGGCGATCTTCGGGCCTTCCGTGTCACGCGGTTGTCTCCCGTTGTCACGCCCTGGCGACGGGGACCGGTCCGAGCCTGGAGGGGAAGCCCGTGGGTGGCGCGACAGACCCGGCTGCGGGCACGTGTGGGGGTCCCGGGCGTCGGACGCGATTTTCTCCCCGTTTTCCGAGGTCCGCTGCGGAGGTGGGTCCCGGTCGGACCGGGTGCCACGCGGGGGTGGGCCGGCCGGCCGGCCCCGGTGGCGATTCCCGGTGAGGCTGCCTCTGCCCGCGTGGCCCTCCACCTCCCCTGGCCCGTGCCGGGGTTGGGGACGGCGGTAGGCACGGGGCGGTCCTGAGGGCCGCGGGGGACGGCCTCCGCACGGTGCCTCCGGAGAACTTTGACGATTTTTCAAAGTCTCCTCTTGGAGATCACTGGCGTGGCGGCGTGGCGGCGTGGCGGCGTGGCCGTCTCCACCTCCCGCGTATCGCCCCTCCCCCCTCCCCACCCTGGGTCGACCAGATAGCCCGGGGGGCTCCGTGGGGTGGGGGTGGGGGGGCGCCGTGGGGCAGGTTTTGGGGACAGTGGCCGTGCCACGGTCCCGGGAGGTCGCGGTGACCTGTGGCTGGTCCCCGCCAGCAGGCGCGGCTATTTTCTCGCCCGAAATGAACATTTTTTGTTGCCAGGTAGGTGCTGACACGTTGTGTTTCGGCGACAGACAGGCAGACGGAAAAGACAGTCGGTCCGTCGCTCGCCTTGGAGATGCGGGCCTCTGGGCGCGTGTGGGGTTCTGGGCTTGACCGCGCGGCCGAGCCGGTCCCTGTCCTCGCTCACTGGAGCCTGAGCCGTCCGCCTGGGCCTGCGCGCCGGCTCTCGCGCTGGACTCCAGGTGGCCCGGGTCGTGGTGTCACCCTCCGGTCTCTGGCACCCGAGGGAGGGCGGTGTGGGCAGGTGGCGGTGGGTCTTTTACCCCCGTGCGCTCCATGCCGTGGGCACCCGGCTGTTGGCCGTGACAACCCCTGTCCCGCAAGGCTCCGTGCCGCGTGTCAGGCGTCCCCCGCTGTCTCTGGGGTTGTCCGGTCGCTCCTGCCCCCTGGGGGTCGAGGGGCTGCCGGTGAGGCGGAAGCAGGTCCCCCCGGTCGCCGTCCTCGCTGGGCTTTTGCTCCTCGGGAAGCCCCCTCGGGGCCGCAGCTTGCTGCCGATCGATCGATGTGGTGATCTCGTGCTCTCCTGGGCCGGGCCTAAGCCGCGTCAGACGAGGGACGGGCATCCATGGCGGATGCGACCGCTCTTCTCGCTCTGCCCGCGGGCCCCTCCCTCCCCGGCTCCTCCACGCCCGGCCGTCGTGACGGCGGGTGCGCGGGGGGGCGCGCGCCGGGGTTGGGGGTGGTGCGGACTCCGGCCCGACCCCGCCCTCCCGCCTTCTTGCCTCGCGGCGCTGGCGGGACCGGGGTCCTCTGACGCGGCGGACACTCTCGCCGGCCTTTCCTGAAGGCCTGGGTCCGTGGCGAGCGGCCCTCCCCTCCGCGGGGAGGGCCTGCCCGACGCCGCGCTGCTCACCGCCCGGCCTGGGCGCGCTTGAGCGCGTTGCGCCCGGCCCTCCGTGGTGCCCCTGGAGCGCTCCAGGTCGCCTCAGGTGCCTGAGGCCGAGCGGTGGCGTCGTTTCCTTCCCCGTCGACTCCCCTCGGGCCGCCGCCGCCGCCGTCGGTGGCGCGTCCGAGGAGCGGGTGGCGGAAGTCGGCAAGGGAGGCGCACCCGTGCCCCTGGCGGGGGCCCGGGCGCCTCGTCTTCCTTCCCCCTCCCCTCCCCCTCGCCGCGCCGGCGGGGGTGGTGTGGGGGCGGTGTGACTCGGAGG
>NW_027325750.1:210000-222500 GCF_048418805.1 Vulpes vulpes
AGGGGGAGGGGGAGCGAAACATCCCTAAGGAAGGCCCCGCTTGGGCGCCCGACGTTTTCCTGAGTCGGGAAACGCTACTGGACCTGGGTGGATCCGGACCAGGCTGTGTCCCAGCTGCCCTGCGATCCCATATGCCTCACACCTGGACTCCCCGGGCGGGCGAGCCAGCTTTCTGGCCCTGCCTGCCTGAGCCTACCTCTCTATCTCTGGCATCCAACTTGCAACTTCAAGTCCCTGAGGTCGAGAGCTTCGGCTCTCTGGGTCCTGCTAGTAACCCAAACAGACAGACACCCATGCCATGCCATGCCATGCCATGCCATGCCATTCCATACCACTTGCAATCAGGCATCTGCGAAATGAATATTGAGCAAGGGAATTCTCAGCCTTGAACGTTTCTGGGCCCCGCTCCCTTGGATTTCGCACCGGCCAAATGTCCAAAGGGCTCCGAGAAACCTCAGCACACGGGCTCTGTTTCCGTCCCTCTGAACACACGTTGCCTGTCTGTCTCCCTTATAATACAGAAACGGGGACGCCTGGGTGGCTCCGTGTGGAGCATCTGCCTTAGGGGCACGTCGTGATCACAGGATCCGGGGATCCAGCCCCACATCGAGCTCCTTGCATTGGAGCCTGCTTCTCCCTCTGCCTAGGTCTCTGCCCCTTTCTCTCTCTCTCTCTCTCTCTCTCTCTCTCTCTCAAAATCCGGCAAAAATAAAAAGAATGAAAGAAAGAAAAAGAAAGAAAGAAAAGAAAATTCCCTACGTTCGGACTTCCACGTCACCCCATCAGAAAGATGCCTCGTGGGATGGGACCCAAGAGGTGGTCCAGAGAAATAAGGACCCGACTCCCCCCCCCCACACACACACACACTTCCCATGAGTCCAAATCATGAAGAAGACGGGGAAAGCAGGCCAGGCAGGCAGACGCCAGAAATCCGAAGTCCACACGCACGCACGCACGGACGAGCACCAGAACCGATGCCCAACCCACTGCCTGCGCCTCCACCTCTTTCAGAGGGCTGAAAGGCAACCACGGACAAGGCCTGTTTTCCAGGAGGAAGCCGACATGAAGGAACAGGCGGCGTTGGAGGCGGAAGGCTGGAAGGTTGACGGATAGAGAAAGGAAAAGAGGGACAAGAGGGACGGGTGGACACCTGGGTGGCTCAGTGGTTGGGCGGCTGCCTTCCTCTCAGGGTGTGATGCGGGGGGGGGGGGGGGGGAGGTGGAAGGGATACCCTGGGGTCCTGTGCCCGCATCCGGTTCCCTGCCTGCGGGGAGCCTGCTTCTCCCTCTGCCTGTGTCTCTGTCTGCCTCTCTCTGTGTCTCTCAGGAGTAAATAAAGAAATCCTTAAAAAAAAAAAAAAAAAAGGAAAAAAATAAAAACCTTTAAATCTGTCTCAGTCCGCCTCTCTCTGTGTCTCTCAGGAGTAAATAAAGAAATCCTTAAAAAAAAAAAAAAAGGAAAAAAATAAAAACCTTTAAATCTGTCTCAGTCCTGGCGGGGGCGGGGACTGCCTTGCCGCCTCTGCGCCTCCGCCTCCCCCGCGGCCCCCGCACCCCCCCCCCCCCCCCCGTTTCTGCAACACTCCTGTGGATGGAGTGGTCAACTCCTCTGCCATCATCCCGGGTGCCTCCAACGCCATCGCCGCCCCCCCTCCTCATCCCGCCGCCCCCCTGTAAGGAGCAAAAATCACCCGAGCCATTGGGCCACCACGGGAGCCTGACAGTGGGAGTGGGGAACACATAGATTGAGTTTTTAGAGGACGCGGGGCGGCGGGGGGGGGGGGGGCGGCTGGGGCGACATCTACGCCTTTGGAGCCAATGCATGGTTGTTGGTTTCCTTTATTTTTTGGAGGGGGGGTGCGGTGGAGTTTGAAGATATTTCTTTATTAGGATGCTCACCAGAATGACAGGCTGGCACTGTCCGTCTGATGTGATAAAGGATACATACATCTGATCCGATTCTGGCAGGAAACAGGCGTAAGGCCTCTCAGACCTGGTACCGAGCGTCCGTGAAAGACGACTCCATTCACCAGAGAGCATGTTTCCTTGATTCCGAGGTCTCTGCTGTAGCTTCCGGTCACGTCTCCGTGACTTGCTCAGACTTCATTCCGGCATCATCAGTGGACCCTCTCTTTCTTTCTTTTTCTTTCTTTCTTTCTTTCTTTCTTTCTTTCTTTCTTTCTTTCTTTCTTTCTTTTTCTTTTCTTTTTTTTTCCCTAGCCACTTCTCAACTCCTTACGTCAGCTGCCGCCTGTCTGACTCACCCAGGTAGCCTCGAATTCTGCAGCACATCTCTTTGGTACGCTGCTGCCCTGCCACCCTCAGGGGCATGGGTTGGGATTTGGGTGGGGAAGGGGAACGACGTCACGTTACCGAAGCAGACGGCAGGAGCGTATTGGCAAATGACACTAGGACACCCGGACACCCCGCAGGCCCGCCCGCCCGAGGGCCTGCTTGGAGCGCACGAACACACCCGTAGGGCACGTTCTTCTCTTCACGTGGCGCGGCGCGGCAGGCAGCGGAAGGTGTGGGATGACCTCCAGGGGCTCGGCGTCTGCAGCCAGCCATCAGGATGAACTCAGGGATGCCTCCGTGGAGGGTTTTGGTGGCTCCGTGAGCTCCTTTCCGAAGCTGCTTGTAGTTACAGGACTGCTGAACAAGCGTCCAGGAGTTTCTTGGTGAGGTGGGCATCTGCCACGGGGTAGGCCTTCGGATTGACATCGGCCTCAGTCATCTCTGCGTATCCGCGGTCCCTGTGGGTTTCCTGTAAAAAGACGTGTCCTGGGAGCTATCACCGTCACACTTCATACGGATGACCAGCTTTGCCCCCACCCACCCCCACCCCCACCCCCGCCGCCGTTGGGGTTGGGGTGGGCGGTGGGATGCGCTGTGCTCCCGTCACAGTTTGTGGGCCCTGGAATGGTGGTGATCGAGATACACCCCTCCGCCACCTCATTACAAAGAAACAAGACACTGTGGTGTCTTGTTAGACCCCACAGGCACAGCAAAGAAAAGGAGAACTACTTATCCCCTTGTTCCACCGGGACCGACCCGGATGGATGCCCGAGGGTCCAGGCCCCGAGGGACGGGCGTACTCAACTTTTGCTGTGAACTCAACGGATTAGTTAAGTTGTGCCTCTGAGGATTTGTCCACGGAAACTACTCCAAATGATCGATTTTGTCTGTCTCGTGTACTTTTCCTTGTTACGAGCAAGCAGGTAAAAGAAAGAAAGAAAGAAAGAAAGAAAGAAAGAAAGAAAGAAAGAAAGAAAGAAAGAAAGAAAAAGATGAAAAAAGGTCTATAGGTTAAACTTTTACAATACCTTCCCAAATCTTTGGTGACCTGGAACTTTGAAGGTGTAACTAGCTTAATTGATAAATTGGGTTCAGTTCACCGGATACCTGGCGTCTGTCTTTCCAACAGAAGGTAAAATACTAGAGTGTGAGTCAATGAGACACCCAAGGTGGTTTTTTTTGTTTGGTGGTGTTGTGTTTTCCTCCTCCACCCCTTGCCCTTTTCTTCCTTCCCCCCCTCCCCCCCACCTCAGTTTTTGTGTTTCTCTTTTGTCTGATTCAGGAAACCTGCCGATACCTGGGTGTGTTAGTAAACGTGTTTCAGGTTTGTTTGCTTCTTTTTTCCTTCCTCTTTTTTTTAAATTTTAATTCACAATTCATGAGACATACATACACACACACACACACACACACAGGCAGAGACACAGGCAGAGGGAGAAGCGGGCTCCCTGCAGGAACCCCCGATGTAGGACTCGATCCCGGGACTCCAGGATCACGCCCTGGGCCGAAGGCAGGTGCTAAACCGCTGAGCCACCCAGGGATCCCCTGTTTCGTGCTTCCTTAACAATTGTATCATACAGGGCAGCCCGTGTGGCTCAGCGTTTTAGTGCCACCTTCAGCCCAGGGCGTGATCCTGGAGTCCCGGGATCGAGTCCCACGTCAAGCTCCCTGCATTGGAGCCTGCTTCTCCCTCTGTCTTTGCCTCTCTCTCTCTCTCTCTCTCTCTCTCTCTCTCTCTCTCTCACACACACACACACACACTAAATCTTAAAAAAAAAAAAAATTTGTGTCCTACATGTTAGGTTTTTACAAAATGAACAGCGGAGAAATAACAGAAAACCAGCAGAGCCAGGCAGTAGGTTCGAGAGTGCTTTAATGGGGAGCGCTCCTGGGCGAGGTTCCATGACTCGGAGAGGTGGCCAGAGACAGGGAAGTCGCGCGGGGTTGGGGACTGTGGGGGTTTTTAAGCCTTCTTGGTTCCGGCTCTGGATCCGGGTGGGTCCCTTGCCAAATTAGACAAGGGAACACTGTGCCCTTAGGTGATTGGCTGGGGGAGTGGGGTGGGGTAGTATCGGGGGAGGGGGTGGGGGTGGTTCCTGGCTGGAAAGTCCTGGATGGAAAGTTTCGGTTTCCCATCTAGGCTTCGACTTACTGGAGATGATGTGGTGGTCAGGGCTGCTGCTTTGACGGGAAGATCAGCCATTTTGACCCAGTTTGAGATGTCCGCCATTTTGGGTGCCCCTGTCTCTCAGCCAGCCCAACAATACATACGCATACACACACACACACACACACACACACACACACACACACACACGTGTTTCTAAAAACTATCACATGTATTCATCCATTTGACAATCTAAGGATTTCTGGTATGATAGGCAATGTGCCCGTGGTTCCTACTGGCTTTTCACCAGAGACTGAGGTTTCTAGGAGTTAACAGTCTGCCGCCTGGGTGGCTCAGTGGTTGAGGGGTTGAGCATCGGCCTTTGGGTCAGGGCCCAATTCTGGGGCGGCGGGGGGGGGGGGGGGGGGGGAGTGTCCGAGTCCGGACCCATTTCCACATCTGGCTCCCTGTGGGGAGCCTGCTTCTGCCTATGTCTCTGTCTCTGTCTCTCTCTCTCCCTTCCCCCTTCACAAAGTGCTCTCTCTCTCTCTCTCTCTCTCTCTCTCCTCTCTCCTCTCTCCTCGCTCCTCGCTCCTCGCTCAAAAAGTGTAAAATAAGTACAATTTTTAAAAATCTGCCACATGGAATCGAGACTACTGGTTAACGACAAGGAAAACAACCTCTGTGTGTGAGATAGTAGGAGACATGTAGAAAATGCGGGTGGTGGTGGTGGTGGTGGTGGTGGTTAAAGAAAATGAATCTGTCCTGAAATGACTCTGGCTTTTTTTTTTTTTTTTTTTTTTTTTTAAGATTTTATTTACTTATTCATGAGATGAGAGACACAGGGACAGGCAGACACAAGGGAAGCAGGCTCCATGCGAGGACCCTGATATGGGACTCAGTCCCAGGAGTCTGGGATCACGTCCTGAGCCCAAGCCAGACGATCAAAGGCTGAGGCACACGGGCGTCCCAAAGCCCAGCTATTTAGAGAAAGAACACTTAAGACTCACGGAACGGGGGATCCCTGGGTGGCGCAGCGGTTTGGCGCCTGCCTTTGGCCCAGGGCGCGATCCTGGAGGCCCGGGATCGGAATCCCACGTCGGGCTCCTGGTGCATGGAGCCTGCTTCTCCCTCTGCCTGTGTCTCTGCCTCTCTCTCTCTCTCTCTCTCTGTATGACTATCAAAAATAAATAATTAAAAAAAAAAAAAAAGACTGACGGAACGGAAAAAGAAATTATAGAAGGGATTTCTGAAGGAGATTTTTGAGATTTGTTTTTGGTTTTCTTTTCTTTTTTTTTTTTTGTGGATTTTACTTATGTATTCATGGGAGAGAGAGAGAGAGAGACAGAGAGAGAAAGAGAGAGACAGAGACAGACAAAGAGAGACAGAGACAGACAGAGAGATAGAGAGAGACAGAGAGAGAGAGAGAGAGAGAGAAAGGAAGAGAGACAGACAGAGAGAAGGGGAGAGAGACACAGAGAGAGACAGGCAGAGAAAAGAGAGGCAGAGAGATAAAGAGAGACAGACAGAGAGAGACAGAGAGATAAAGAGAGACAGAGACGGAGAAAGCGAGACAGAGACAGAGAAAGAGAGAGAGACAGGGAGAGAGAGAGACAGAGAGAGAGAGAGAGAGAGAGAGAGAGAGAGAGAGAGAGAGAGAGAGAGACACAGGCAGGGGAAGAAGTAGGCTCCACTGGGGAGCCCGATGCGGGTCTGGATCCCAGGACCCCTGGGATCAGGCCCTGAGCCAAAGGCAGACCTTCCACCACCGCTGAGCCACCCAAGGCGTCCCAGAAGCAGACTCTTTGAAAAGTAATTGTAGGCGTGGTCAGGACGGACTGAGATTGGGAGAAGTGGGTTTTACTAGTATACTGGTGTACAACTGAGATTTGGCTCTTCTCTCTGCTAAAATGACGAGATTCTCTTGCATTGGTAGTCTACTCTTGATAAGAGTGTGAACAGAGAAGAAAAGACAAAGACAATGTGCTTTTTTGTTTGTTTGTTTGTTTGTTTGGCTTGGCTTGGTTTGGTTTGGTTTGGTTTGGTTGGGGTTTTTTTGTTTGTTTGTTTTTGGGTGTGTGTGTGTGTGTGTGTGTGTGTGTGTGTGTGTGTGTGTTTCTCCCTTTACCTGCCCAGAACAGCAAGGTTTTTAGATTCCTTTTTTTTTTTTTTTTTTTTTTTTTTTGGTGGTTGTTGTTGTTGTTTAACTTTTTCTGTTATTTACTTATTTATTTTATTTTTTGGATTCGTTTTTATCCGGTCTTCCCCTACGTAAGAGTGAACACTTCTCCACGTTAAAGGAGCTTCATTTTGGGGGACAACTCTAAGAGCACCTGTAGAATCTCCTAGGGGCCACCTTGGCGAAAGAGACAATGAAGATTTCCGTTTTGTTATGATCCGTGATCCTTTGTAGGCATGTGCCTTGAAAACTTCTGAGATGTTTTTGGTTGGCTGGTTGGCTGCCTGGCTGTCTGTCTACTGGTTCCTTCATCCGTTCGTGGATTCTCAGCGGATCCCAGAATGCCAAACCCTAAATAGAGTCTCTTGACTACTATAGGTCGTTTACCTGTTATGGGAAGGACCGTGAGAAGCACTGTCAGACAAAGAATCATAAGCCCTCTTAGATTATATTGCGTGGGTGAATGCTGCCGGTGTTCCAAACACGAAATGAAATTCCTAAACTTGTAACGTGTCCTGGTAGAGTGCCATCACTCCACATTCGAACTGGTTAAATGCTCTGCGTGCGTGCCTGCGTGTGTTGTGTGTGAGTGTGTGTGTGTGTGTGTATGTGTGTGTGTGTGACAGAAACTGGTCGGATTTTCCTCTCGACTGCATTATAATGAATTCTCATCGGGTCTTTAGGCACGTCCGTCCGTGGGTGACCTCCCTGTCACGTGCAGGTGTTGTTCGGAAGGTCTTGCAACGATACGGTCCGCCTTTCAGAAGATTCGCGGAAAGCACTCTGGACGGATCCCGGTGTCTGGTCATCCTGAGATCGTCCAACTACATACAGTAGGAGTTGCCGGAACTAATGAAAAAGCTGCATGGAAGCCGAACAGAAAGGAACAACGTGGAACTGAATGAGTTCCACGAAACCCTGAACAGAGTTCAGAAACTCTCAGTGAGTCATCTTCCTTTTTTTTTTTTTGGCGATTGTTAAATCCTCTTCAGAAGGTCGGTGGGAATCCGTTCTCATTGTAACCAGACGCCGTTGGAAGGATCCCCTGTATCACCAAGGCCTTCCCTGAGTAGAATGGCGTCTGTTTCTCTTTCTTTCGACCTCCCCCAGTCCCCACGCCGCCCTCCCCTCCTCCCTCCCCTCCCCCCTCCCCTCCCCTCCCCTCTCCCCCCCCCGCCCCCCCCCCCTCCGGGGTCCATTTGTCAAAGTGATCTCTACTCCCAAGGTAGGGCTCGCACTCAGGACCTGGAGGTCAAGAGCCGTGCTCTCTACTGACCGAGCGGGCCACGGGCCCCTGGAATCGCATCCTAAGACTCAGATAGGATCAGACAGCCTGGAGACACTCAGATCCACTTCTCCTCGGGGAGCCAGCCGAGCCCCTCGGAAACCCTGAGCCTGATACCTTCCTTCCAGAGGTCGCCACGGCCTCACTGGGCGAGTCAAGAGTGCCACCTCCTGGCGGACGAAACCGAGAGTCAGCTGCTTAACCTCAGCGAGCCTCCCAGGTTGCCCCTCCAAGGTGCTTGGAAATGCTGAGGCTCAACAACACCGGAACCACAACAACCGGAAGAACAGAAAAGAAGAGCCAAAGGGATGCTGAAGTTCTTCCTTCTGGCCTTGCCTTTACAGGCGTGTGCCGTCTGCGACCACGCCTGTCTCCGAGGACAGGAAGAAAAGAGTCCAGATGGCTGAACCGGGGTTCTGCACTCTGCGGACCACAGGAACCCCCTCCAGCCTGACCCAGGAACTCCCTTACTCTGAGCCAGGGACAGGGGGTCTTGTTTTGTGTTTCGGTTGTGGTCCAAAAGACAGGCGTCACCTACGGTGGAACCTTGTAACCCTTTCTAAGCCTAGAGTCGCTCAGCGGCATTACATACCTTCACACATCCTCCTCGCCAAGTTATCTGTCCATTCCATTTTTTAACTCTCTTTTTTTTAATTTTTAAAATTTTATTTATTTATTTATCTATTTATTTATCTATTTATTTATTTATTCATTCATTTATTATTCATTCATTCATTCATTCATTCATTATTTTTAAGGATTTTTTTTTTAGTCAGGGAGAGAGAGAGAGAGAGAGAGAGAGAGAGAGGCAGAGAGAGAGAGAGAGAGGCAGAGAGGCAGAGACACAGACAGAGGGAGAAGCAGGCTCCATGCAGGGAGCCCGATGTGGGACTGGATCCCGGGTCTCCAGGATCACACCACAGGCTGCAGGCGGCGCCAAACCGCTGCGCCACCCAGGGATCCCTTAAGTTTAATTTCTTAAACTGTATTGATCGGGCATGGGATCTCTGCCTCTCTCTCTCTCTCTCTCTCTCTCTCTCTCTCTCTCTCTCGAATAAATAAATAAATACATACATACATACATACATACATAAAATCTTTAACAAATAAATGAATAAATAAACTGTATTTATTCAAGGGAGACACACAGAAGGAGGCCGGGAGGCAGGCAGAGGGAGAAGCAGGCTCCACGCGGGGAGCCCGGTGCGGTGCTGGATCCCCAAAACGCTGTGATGATGCCGGGAGCCGAGTGGAAGGCAGCCGCTCAAACGCGGGTATGCCACCCGGGCACACCTCGTCCGCACCTCTTCCTTCCCACCGCCACCCACGGTCTTGCGCGTTCGTTCATCTGGTTCCCACACACAGGACCTCGTGCTCCAGGTCTATCCCTAGACACACCCTAGGATCCCCAACTAGGGAATAGGTTCAGATGGGACCGATGCTCATGGGACCGTGCTCCTGTTTGAGGACTGTCCTCGGTTGCTGTAGCGGTGGCGGCGAGACGAAGGGTCTCTCTCCACACACCGCACAGGGTGTCGCGTCACGTCGTGGGGAGATGACGCGGGAAGGACGGGTTTCGGTTGGCGGACATTTCTACATCCCATCTGGGAACCGCTCCCACCCCCCCCCCCCACCCTCCGGTGTCCCGGATCTGTAGGAGTGAGGGCAGCAGGAAGCCTCCCATGGATGATATTTGCAAGTGCGCCCTTGCCTGGGGCCGGAGCCTGGGCCGGAACCGGAACCGGACATGGAACCGGTGCAGCCTGGGTGGTTCGGAAGGCAGGCGCCTGCGGGACCGACCGGTGGCCAGCGTGTGGGGGTGGGCGCGTGGGCGGGTGGGGGGCATGCCCCGAGTGGGGCAGATGTCCCCATCCCAAGGAGGCGGAGGAGGAAAGCCACCCCAAGGCCCCTCTTTGGCGCCCCGTCCTGCCGTCCTGTGTCAGGAAACGCTACTGACCCCGGGCGGATCCGGACCAGGCTGCGACCCAGCTGCCCTGCGATCCCACATTCCTCACACCTGGACTCACCGGTGTGGCGCCTGCCTTTCCGGCTCTGCCTGCCTGCCTGCCTGCCTGCCTGCCTAACTATCTCTGCATCCAACTGGCGACTTTCAGTCCGTGAGGTTGGGGGCTTCGACTCTCTGGGTCTTGGCTAGAACCCAAACAGAGAAAGACGTTTGCCATACGATAGGTAGATACCACTTTCAATTAAGCGTCTGTGAAATGATTATGGAGGAAGGAAATTCTCGGCCTTGAACGTTTCTGGGCCCTGCTCCAGTGGCTTTCACACTGACCCAGGGCCAAACGGCTCACAGAAAACTCAGCACTAGTTGGGCTCTATTTCCGTGCCACTGAATGCACGTTGCCTGTCTGCCTCCCCTGAAAAGTCAAGCAACGGGGACGCCTGGGTAGCTCCGTGTTCAGCATCTGCCTTGGGGTCAGGTCATCATCCTGGGGTCCTGGGGCCCCGGCTCCCACTTGGGGCTCCCCGCGGGGAGCCTGCTTCTCTCTGCAGTCTGTCAATGCCTGTCTCTGTGTGTCTCTCATGGATAAATAAAGAACACCTCTAAAACAGGAAAGAATGAATGATTCATTAAAAGGACTGACTGACTGACTGACTGACTGAACTGATCGGCTGACCGACTGACCGGCTGAATGAATGTATACATAAGCAAGCCAGGAAGCAAGCAAGCAAGCAAGCAAGCAAGCAAATGAACAAATGAAATCGATGAAGGGGTGCGTGACTGCTGGCTGGCACTGTCGGGGGAGTGTGGGACTCTATATTTCTCGGTTGCGAGGATGAGCCCTAACCTGGGTGTAAACATCGCATACACCTAAAATCTTCTGGAAAAAAAAAAATTAAAAGAAAAAAAGAAAAAGAAAAAGGTGGGCAGCCCGGGTGGCTCGGCGGTTGAGCGCCGCCTTCAGCCCGGGGCCTGATCCTGGAGGCCCGGCATCAGAGTCCCACGTCGGGTTCCAAGCATGGAGCCTGCTTCTCCCTCTGCCTGTGTGTCCGACTCTCTCACTCACTGTGTCTCAGGAGAAAATAAACAGAATCTTTACAAAAAGGAAAAAAAAAAAAAGTTGTGTTGTTTTGTTTTGTTTTGTTTTGTTTTGTTTTGTTTCGATCGGATCGATCGATCACTAAAAGGCAACCTGCCAAAACTGACGATGAGAAAACGGAAGAAAACCTTCCTGGTTCCCACAGAGTTCAAGCCCTACAGCCTTGCCCGTACCAAGATCAGAGAATAAACTGTCCACTCTCTACGGCGTCCCTCCTCCCGAGGACGCCCCAGCTCCTTATGGAGCATGCACACGCACGTGCACGCGCACGCAGAAAAGCGGGGCGAACCGAACCAGACCCTAGAGAACCCTGCAGCGAAGGTTGAGCACACGAGACACACACACACACACACACACACACACACACACGCACACACACACAGGAAACTCTGGCAGGCTACCCCTGGGCTGCTTAGGGGGCCTATACTTACTTGCAAGTGCTCACTGACCTGGGACACGTGGAAGGGGAACCTGAGGCTCAGATGGCCCAAACCGGGTGAATGGGGTGCTTTGCTCATGCCTGAATGCTATGCTCTCCGCGATTAGAGAAAGCTGGCAATGAGGCCAGCCCAGGGACCAGAACCTAACCTAAAAATCCCTCTGGCTCCATCAGTAATGTCCCGACTGTTGGTGAGGAACCAGTGCTCGGCTGGCTCGGGGAGACAGACGCTCTGGTCTTCTTCGGGTTGGGTTGTTGCTGCGGCTTTGGGTATCTTTGCAGGAAACCGGCCTCTTCTCTTTCGAAATGGAAACCAAAGGATGGATGGGGTCCGGACGCGGTCACGCTCGCTGGCCACTGGAGTTGTTGTCACCCAGCCAGCGGGGAGATCAGAACATCGGGTCTTTCGTGACCTCTCCACAGATAGGAGTGAGACCAAGGCTATATACTTTGTTGGCATCTCGTCTGTGTCTACGTGTCCCTATGGGTTCTACGAGGGAGAGGTTTCCTCTACCTCCGGATGCTATATTGCTGACATCCCTTTGTAAAGGAACTGTAGCTTAGGAGTTCAAAGGCCGGCGCGGGTAAAAATCGGGAACAGGACAGCTCGGAGAGATAAGGACGAGTGACAATATTTCACAAGTTCCCACGATCTGGGATGAAGTTCTGTTCGTTCGTTCGTTCGTTCGTTCGTCCGTCCGTCCATCCGTCTGTCCGTCCGTCCGTCCGTTCGTTCATCCGTCCGTCCGTCCGTCCGTCCGTGTCCGTTCGTTCGTTCGGGACCCCCGGTTTCTCAGCGGTTAAGCGTCTGCCTTCATCTCAGGGCCCGATCATGCCGGTCCGGGATCCTTTCCTGCATCTGTCTCCTTGCGGGGACCTGCTTCTGCCCATGTCTCTGTCTCTGTCTCTGTCTCTCTCTCTCACACGGGAATAAAGAAACAAAATAGTTTAAAAAAGGAAAGATGCTCGGTCGGTCTCGCACTCTCTCCCTCTCCCTCCTCCTCCTCCCCCTTCCCCACTTCACACAGTGCGCTCTCTCTCTGAAAGAAAGCTAATATATTACAATTTTGCAAAAGCCTGCCAATGGAATGGAGACTACTGGAGAACGATAAGGAAAACAACTCCGTGTGTGAC
>NW_027325750.1:227500-232500 GCF_048418805.1 Vulpes vulpes
GTGTGTGTGTGTGTGTGTGTGTGTGTGTGTGTGTGTGTTTACACGGACGCACCCGCGGAGGGTGGTGGGGCATGCTCACGTTGGCTCCTGCAAACTCCATTCATTCTGGGAATGTTCTATTGTTTCTGCTGAGTTGCCAGTTGCTGCGATGAGCCAAGCTATACTCCTTCCGTTGCCTAGTTCTTAAAAAGGCCGAGTCTCCGGTTTTCTCAGTGAATGGACTGACCCACACCTTCCCATCCCGCCGGACCCCTTCTGCAAATACTTGCACTCAAAGGGTTCTTTCACTTCGTCCAGAAAACAAACATCAGCCACCCACACCCACCCCATTGCCACAGATACGCAACCCACACAACAAAACTCCAGCTGGCCTCCTTCTGCTTCCATGTACTTTAGAGAGTCACTGTCTTAGACATGCCTTAGGCTCAAGGACTTGATGCTGTCTCCCTTTCTGTGGCACGGTCCCGTCCCCCGTTAGGCCCAAAGTAGAATTGAATTGCATGACCACACTGCTACACTGCTCGCGGGAGCTGGAGAAGATATGCTAACGTGACTGACCTGATGGGAGCACTGTCCATTTGAAAGGACCTACAGGCCGAGGCGTCTACAAACATGCTCCCTGGAAGTCTTTGGCATTCACATGCCTCTGATGAAATCATTGCTCTGGAAACTCCAGCATCTATAGCCGATCTTGTTGTCCATGGTCTTCTGACCATTACTCGTCCTCTGTTCGCCTGACATTCTGCCCAATTGTCCACGGAGAAATTAGACCCCATCCCGTGAGAGCCGAATCCGATTCCTCTGCTCACCCCCACGACAGACAGAGAAGAATATGCACAGGTCTGTGCCCGCCCATCTTCTCTTTCTCTGCCACGCCACGCCACGCCACGCCACGCCAGGCCACGCCAGGCCACGGCAGAAGAAAATGTGGCCCGCCCTCCCTTCTCCTGTCAAAAGTCAAATCTGAGATATGACTTGGATACGAAGGAAACCAGATTACTGTTTTGAATCATAGACACATTGATTGATTGAAGATTTTATTTAGGTAGTCATGAGACGCGCGCGCGCGCGCACGCACGCACACGCACGCACGCACGCACGGACGGACGCACGGACGGACGCACGCACGCAGGCACGCACGCACGGACGCACGCAGAGGCAGAGACGCAGGCAGAGGGAGAAGGAGACTCCATCCATGCAGGGAGCCCGCTGTGGGACTCGACTCCAGGACCCCGGGATCACGCCCTGGGCCAAAGGCAGGCGCTCAGCCGCTGAGCCACCCCGGCCTCCCTACCTGGAGACACTTTGATAGAGTAGCAGCAGCAGCAAAGAAACACAGGCACACCGCCGCTCCCCCCACCCCCCCAGGTGAAAGAAGGTCCTGCTGACTCCCCTCCTTTTCCTCTGAGAAGAGAAGCACACCCCCTCTCCTGCCCCTGGAAGGTGCCTTGGAGGGGAGCGCCAGGAGGGGAGTGAATGACATTCTTCTCTTCAAGGACAGGAAGTGGAGCATGAGCAGGAGAATTCTGGAGAAACAGATTGTGTTATAGAAAAGAAAAGAAAAGAAAAGAAAAGAAAAGAAAAGAGAAAATCCTTATGTTCTTTGAGCCTCCCCCCCCCCCCCCCATGGAGTTCCTCTTCCACAACCTCTTCTCATTCAACCCAATAGACAAGTATTTGGGGGGGGGGGTCAGGTCCCAGACGCTGAGAGGGTGGAGGTGAAGGTGGTGCGGGGGAGGGGGGGGCACACCGTCCTCTCCAGCGCCTTTGGTTCAGACCTCCTTCGTGGCCTCCCTCCCTCCCTCCCTCCCTCCCTCCCTCCCTCCCTCCCTCCTTCCTTCCTCTTCTAAATATACAAATTAAATCCTAAAAAGAAAAAGGAAGGACACGAGAAAAAACAGTGCATCCGTTGCTGTCCTAGGAGTGCTCCCGGGGCCCTCCGCCCGTCCCCGGGCCGAGAGGCGAGATCCGAGGCGTCCTGACGGCCTCGCCGCCCGGATCTGTCCCGCTGTCGTTCGCGCCGGTTGTCGGGTGCCACCTGGCGGCCGCTTTTATAGAGCGTGTCCCCTCCGGAGGCTCGGCGGCGACAGCAAGGAACAGGCTTTGGTGGCGGTTTCCCGGGGCCGAGTTCCAGGAGGAGGGCGGCCCCGGCGCGGGCGTCCGGCTGTCGCCGGGGCATCGGCGCGCGATGCGCTCGCCGGAGATTGGACCTCCAGAGCTGCGAGGGAGTGTCGCTGTCGCCGCTGTCGCTGTTGTCGCCTCCGCCTCGCTCCCGGAGGAGGGCGTGCGGGCCGCCTGGGTGGGTCGACCAGCACCCGCCGGTGGCTCCTCCTCCGCCCGCGAGGACCGACCTGGGCCGCCTCGGGGGAAGGGGACAGGGTGTGTCCCGCCGTCCGTCCTGTGG
This sequence comes from Vulpes vulpes, assembly GCF_048418805.1. Lineage (NCBI taxonomy): Eukaryota > Metazoa > Chordata > Mammalia > Carnivora > Canidae > Vulpes > Vulpes vulpes. The sequence goes on from NW_027325750.1 coordinate 229,905, forward strand.
CTCCGGGCGATCTTCGGGCCTTCCGTGTCACGCGGTTGTCTCCCGTTGTCACGCCCTGGCGACGGGGACCGGTCCGAGCCTGGAGGGGAAGCCCGTGGGTGGCGCGACAGACCCGGCTGCGGGCACGTGTGGGGGTCCCGGGCGTCGGACGCGATTTTCTCCCCGTTTTCCGAGGTCCGCTGCGGAGGTGGGTCCCGGTCGGACCGGGTGCCACGCGGGGGTGGGCCGGCCGGCCGGCCCCGGTGGCGATTCCCGGTGAGGCTGCCTCTGCCCGCGTGGCCCTCCACCTCCCCTGGCCCGTGCCGGGGTTGGGGACGGCGGTAGGCACGGGGCGGTCCTGAGGGCCGCGGGGGACGGCCTCCGCACGGTGCCTCCGGAGAACTTTGACGATTTTTCAAAGTCTCCTCTTGGAGATCACTGGCGTGGCGGCGTGGCGGCGTGGCGGCGTGGCCGTCTCCACCTCCCGCGTATCGCCCCTCCCCCCTCCCCACCCTGGGTCGACCAGATAGCCCGGGGGGCTCCGTGGGGTGGGGGTGGGGGGGCGCCGTGGGGCAGGTTTTGGGGACAGTGGCCGTGCCACGGTCCCGGGAGGTCGCGGTGACCTGTGGCTGGTCCCCGCCAGCAGGCGCGGCTATTTTCTCGCCCGAAATGAACATTTTTTGTTGCCAGGTAGGTGCTGACACGTTGTGTTTCGGCGACAGACAGGCAGACGGAAAAGACAGTCGGTCCGTCGCTCGCCTTGGAGATGCGGGCCTCTGGGCGCGTGTGGGGTTCTGGGCTTGACCGCGCGGCCGAGCCGGTCCCTGTCCTCGCTCACTGGAGCCTGAGCCGTCCGCCTGGGCCTGCGCGCCGGCTCTCGCGCTGGACTCCAGGTGGCCCGGGTCGTGGTGTCACCCTCCGGTCTCTGGCACCCGAGGGAGGGCGGTGTGGGCAGGTGGCGGTGGGTCTTTTACCCCCGTGCGCTCCATGCCGTGGGCACCCGGCTGTTGGCCGTGACAACCCCTGTCCCGCAAGGCTCCGTGCCGCGTGTCAGGCGTCCCCCGCTGTCTCTGGGGTTGTCCGGTCGCTCCTGCCCCCTGGGGGTCGAGGGGCTGCCGGTGAGGCGGAAGCAGGTCCCCCCGGTCGCCGTCCTCGCTGGGCTTTTGCTCCTCGGGAAGCCCCCTCGGGGCCGCAGCTTGCTGCCGATCGATCGATGTGGTGATCTCGTGCTCTCCTGGGCCGGGCCTAAGCCGCGTCAGACGAGGGACGGGCATCCATGGCGGATGCGACCGCTCTTCTCGCTCTGCCCGCGGGCCCCTCCCTCCCCGGCTCCTCCACGCCCGGCCGTCGTGACGGCGGGTGCGCGGGGGGGCGCGCGCCGGGGTTGGGGGTGGTGCGGACTCCGGCCCGACCCCGCCCTCCCGCCTTCTTGCCTCGCGGCGCTGGCGGGACCGGGGTCCTCTGACGCGGCGGACACTCTCGCCGGCCTTTCCTGAAGGCCTGGGTCCGTGGCGAGCGGCCCTCCCCTCCGCGGGGAGGGCCTGCCCGACGCCGCGCTGCTCACCGCCCGGCCTGGGCGCGCTTGAGCGCGTTGCGCCCGGCCCTCCGTGGTGCCCCTGGAGCGCTCCAGGTCGCCTCAGGTGCCTGAGGCCGAGCGGTGGCGTCGTTTCCTTCCCCGTCGACTCCCCTCGGGCCGCCGCCGCCGCCGTCGGTGGCGCGTCCGAGGAGCGGGTGGCGGAAGTCGGCAAGGGAGGCGCACCCGTGCCCCTGGCGGGGGCCCGGGCGCCTCGTCTTCCTTCCCCCTCCCCTCCCCCTCGCCGCGCCGGCGGGGGTGGTGTGGGGGCGGTGTGACTCGGAGGACTTGGTGGGGACGCGTGAGCGCCCGCGGCGGGCCGAGCCAGCGCCCCGGGCGCTTGGCCAGCCCGAGGGGCTGCCCCTCTCTCCCGGCACGGGTCGTGCCCCCGTCTCCGTTCCTCGGTCTCGCCCGCCTCGCGGGAGGCGGGGAGCTCTCCTCTCTGGGCGGTGACGTGGCCGCGCCGTGCTCGGGCGAGGTGGAGGGTGGTGTCCTCGAGGGGGCACCGGCCGCGAGCGCTCGGGGTTGCCCTGTGCCTGTCCCTTGCCGGAGATCTGCGCCCGCCCCGCGAGCCCTGTCGGCCCCGGAGCGCCGTTTGGTGGGGCCCGTTTGGGGGGACGAAGGGGGGGGCGATGCGCCCTCGGTGAGAAAGCCTTCTCTAGCGATCCGAGAGGGTGCCTTGGGGTACCGGAGCCCCCAGCCGCTGCCCCTCCTCTGCGCGTGTAGTGTGGCCACCGACGCGGGGTTGACTACCGTCGCGACGTGTTTGGGCAGAGCGCCGCTCTTTGCCTACCGCGGCCTGCGCCTCCCCCCTCCGAGATGGGGGAGGATACCGTCGGGCCGGGCCGGCGTCCGGTGCGGGGTGTGTTGCCCGCGTGCGTGTGCGAGTGTGCGCGCGGCCGGGGGGGGGTTGGGGCGGCCCGCCCCCCGCCCCCCCCCCCACGCCAGCCACCCCGTGTGTGTTGCGTGTGCGCCGCGCGAGCGGCTGGCTTGGCTGGCTGGCTGGCTGGCTGGCTGGCTGTCTGTCCGGGCCCCCGCCCGCTC
>NW_027325750.1:247500-249117 GCF_048418805.1 Vulpes vulpes
AAGAATGAAAGAAAGAAAAAGAAAGAAAGAAAAGAAAATTCCCTACGTTCGGACTTCCACGTCACCCCATCAGAAAGATGCCTCGTGGGATGGGACCCAAGAGGTGGTCCAGAGAAATAAGGACCCGACTCCCCCCCCCCACACACACACACACTTCCCATGAGTCCAAATCATGAAGAAGACGGGGAAAGCAGGCCAGGCAGGCAGACGCCAGAAATCCGAAGTCCACACGCACGCACGCACGGACGAGCACCAGAACCGATGCCCAACCCACTGCCTGCGCCTCCACCTCTTTCAGAGGGCTGAAAGGCAACCACGGACAAGGCCTGTTTTCCAGGAGGAAGCCGACATGAAGGAACAGGCGGCGTTGGAGGCGGAAGGCTGGAAGGTTGACGGATAGAGAAAGGAAAAGAGGGACAAGAGGGACGGGTGGACACCTGGGTGGCTCAGTGGTTGGGCGGCTGCCTTCCTCTCAGGGTGTGATGCGGGGGGGGGGGGGGGGGAGGTGGAAGGGATACCCTGGGGTCCTGTGCCCGCATCCGGTTCCCTGCCTGCGGGGAGCCTGCTTCTCCCTCTGCCTGTGTCTCTGTCTGCCTCTCTCTGTGTCTCTCAGGAGTAAATAAAGAAATCCTTAAAAAAAAAAAAAAAAAAGGAAAAAAATAAAAACCTTTAAATCTGTCTCAGTCCGCCTCTCTCTGTGTCTCTCAGGAGTAAATAAAGAAATCCTTAAAAAAAAAAAAAAAGGAAAAAAATAAAAACCTTTAAATCTGTCTCAGTCCTGGCGGGGGCGGGGACTGCCTTGCCGCCTCTGCGCCTCCGCCTCCCCCGCGGCCCCCGCACCCCCCCCCCCCCCCCCGTTTCTGCAACACTCCTGTGGATGGAGTGGTCAACTCCTCTGCCATCATCCCGGGTGCCTCCAACGCCATCGCCGCCCCCCCTCCTCATCCCGCCGCCCCCCTGTAAGGAGCAAAAATCACCCGAGCCATTGGGCCACCACGGGAGCCTGACAGTGGGAGTGGGGAACACATAGATTGAGTTTTTAGAGGACGCGGGGCGGCGGGGGGGGGGGGGGCGGCTGGGGCGACATCTACGCCTTTGGAGCCAATGCATGGTTGTTGGTTTCCTTTATTTTTTGGAGGGGGGGTGCGGTGGAGTTTGAAGATATTTCTTTATTAGGATGCTCACCAGAATGACAGGCTGGCACTGTCCGTCTGATGTGATAAAGGATACATACATCTGATCCGATTCTGGCAGGAAACAGGCGTAAGGCCTCTCAGACCTGGTACCGAGCGTCCGTGAAAGACGACTCCATTCACCAGAGAGCATGTTTCCTTGATTCCGAGGTCTCTGCTGTAGCTTCCGGTCACGTCTCCGTGACTTGCTCAGACTTCATTCCGGCATCATCAGTGGACCCTCTCTTTCTTTCTTTTTCTTTCTTTCTTTCTTTCTTTCTTTCTTTCTTTCTTTCTTTCTTTCTTTCTTTTTCTTTTCTTTTTTTTTCCCTAGCCACTTCTCAACTCCTTACGTCAGCTGCCGCCTGTCTGACTCACCCAGGTAGCCTCGAATTCTGCAGCACATCTCTTTGGTACGCTGCTGCCCTGCCACCCTCAGGGGCAT